>NC_091124.1:170745839-170970839 GCF_040183065.1 Periplaneta americana
ATCTTGCGGATATGAAATTTTGAACGCTAGAAAAAATGAAGGAAGTATGAGTGTTCGTGAATTTGTTTTCCCTGATTTAAATTTCAACGCGTCAATATTATGAACTCAATGTCTGGCAAAATTTTTTAATTACAACACCACCAATTTTGGAAACCATGTCAAGAAAAAGAAATCGAAATATTGATCCATGATCCAGGAATTTCGGAGTTGTAGTTTCCTTTATTTTCTTGTCCCAATCATTCAGTTCAGCAAGTGAAGACACAATAATTTTAATGACAAAGATATTTAAGATATTCAATATCAGTTAACATAGAACAATATACTTTCATTTAAATACGTAAATATTATTTAAGATATTTCAATTTCAGTTAAGAGAAAAAAATTGTAGTTCTATTTAAATGCGTAACAAGCATTAATGTAGTCATTAAGTAGTTCCTCTTTTATTTTCTAAGAGTTCATAAAAGTGAAGAAGTACTAGTGAATTTTTTAAATCATAATTATGAGGGAGGGACATGTCCGCCTGCTCTCCGTAAATGACGTCTCTGCTTATTAAGGAACTAGCATTGGAGGACCCAATTACCCAGGACAAGAACACAATACATCACGTCGCACGTGCCCCTTGTCAAAATAATACAGCCAGTTGGCTGTCTGATCGTCTCGCGCATGCGCAGAAGGCAGATTATTCGCCAGTAGATGTTTTAAAGCTTTGATGGAGCGTTAAAGTTGGACATGTTCAACTTGTCAGCGAGAGTCTTTCAGACACGCTATGAATTCAAAATAAGTCGCTAGCGAACAAAAGGAGTTGCTTTTCTGGAAGATTTTTCTAGCGAGTTGACTAGAGAATCAAGACACTCGTTCAATAAAACCAGAGCCATGCAAATCTAGCTCTACGGGGAACTATGATGTCACATTAAAAGGTTGTCCTGAATTTTCTGCAACACTTTTGTTTTCCTTCAGTTGAAACAAAGTCAGATTGATAGGACATGTTACCGTTCAACATTTCAATAGATCTGTCACTGCACTGCCCATCACTGTTCGTGATAATTTGATAACTTCTGGAACAGAGAATATTCCTGTACAAAAACATTTGGTAGAGACTGCCAACGGTTTTGTATGTTTCACCTTACTTACTTATTTACTTGCTGGCTTTTAAGGAACCCGGAGGTTCATTGCCGCCCTCACATACGCCCGCCATTGGTCCCTATCCTGAGCAAGATTAATCCAGTCTCTATCATCATTTCCCACCTCCCTCAGACCCATTTTAATATTATCCTCCCATCTACGTCTCGGCCTCCCCAAAGGTCTTTTTCCCTCTGACCTCTCAACTAACACTCTATATGCATTTCTGGATTCGCCCATACGTGCTACATGCCCTGCCCATCTCAAGCGTCTGGATTTAATGTTCCTAATTATGTCCGGGGAAGAATGCAATGCGTGCAGTTCTGTGTTGTGTAACTTTCTCCATCCTCCCGTAACTTCATCCCTCTTAGCCCCAAATATTTTCCTAAGCACCTTATTCTCAAACACCCTTAACCTATGTTCCTCTCTCAAAGTGAGAGTCCAAGTTTCACAACCATAAAAAACAACCGATAATATAACTGTTTTATAAATTCTAACTTTCAGCTTTTTTGAGAGCTGACTGGATGATAAAAGCTTCTCAACCGAATAACAAGAGGCATTTCCCATATTTATTTTGCGTTTAATTTCCTCCCGAGTATCATTTATATTTGTTACTGTTGGTCCCACGTATTTGAATTTTTCCACCTATTCAAAGGATAAATTTCCAATTTTTATATTTTCCATTTCGTACAATATTCTCGTCACGAGACATAATCATATACTTTGTCTTTTCGGGATTTACTTCCAAACCTATCTCTTTACTTGCTTCAAGTAAAATTCCCGTGTTTTCCCTAATCGTTTGTGGATTTTCTCCTAATATATTCACGTCATCCGCATAGACAAGAAGCTGATGTAACCCGTTCAATTCCGAACCCTCTCTGTTATCCTGGATGCTTTACCTTACCTCAAAATAAATTGAATTTTCTTCAGAACTATAGCAGATAAAAAAAAATCACCAATCTCACCTCTGACTAAAGTTCTAGCTGACATGTAATTCTATTATATCAGTCAGTACATCTCACTTGACGATCTTTGCCAGAGAAAGAACAATTATTGTTAGCATAAATCTGATTAGAGAAATATGTTATTAATCAGCAACATATGCAAGAGGATTTAGTTGCCTCATGAGTGATGCCTTATTGGTGTCACTTATAAGGTTCGAATCTGTCTTTGGACAAATGACTAAAGAACAAAACAACATGAAGCGGACTCTGCTGAGTCCATTGTTACCCACAATGATTAACGAGGTTTATTTTCTTTCAGTTGACAATAATTTTTAAACACTGTAGTGAAATTTTCTCATTTCTTTTTTTCCTGTCTGGTGCTATTTTCTCAGAAATTATACCTGAAAACTTAATGCAAATTTTTATTCACATTGTTTATTAGTTATTAAAAATATCAGGTGACAGATTGTTTACATAATGTCTTAATCGTTGTTTTTTATATTTGGGAAGGATTAGACTCAAAGATCTAGCCAGAGTTCAAAATTGACCCTTCAGAGAATTCGAATGCCTTATGGAGAACACGAAATTATTAGAATTTCGTCCGGAGTCATTTGGAGAGGTAACCTAATTCTCTGCCATGATGAATAAGTAACATTATCCTTCTCACTTTGAAGACTTACGCCTGCCCGGAATAAAATTAAATATAGACCAATTATAAATACAAATTAAACTCGCTGATGTGGTTGAATATGTTATTTGCTTTTACGCATAGTCACTGGTACAGTTAGATTCGTTTAACGTCTTTAAACAATATAGAGATATATATTACAGTATATTGCGATACAAGTGTAGTAAGTGAGATTTACGGGAACGAGGAAAAGTTTAAAAAGACTAGACGAAGTCGAGTTTTTCTAATTTCCGAGTTTATGTAATACACTTAACATATATGTATTGCATACTATTTTTTGCACGATGGTATTTATGTGAATTGAAGGGTTCAGAACCGTAGTGGGCCAAGCGCCATTTACTAAAACCGTAGAAAACAACAGTTAAAATGAAGTTATCACCATAATTCAATGGAAACATATAGCAAGTAATATAAAGTATACACATTAAAACTAAATGATATATCAATCTTCATTAAACTATGATATTCACTTAACTTTAACTCTTGCTTTCTCCGTTTTTAATAATTGGCGCTTGGCCCATTATGGCTCTGAACCTTATATTTTATTTTATGTTTTATGGGTATTTATATGAATTGAATTATACATTATTTTAACTGAAGTATTATAAGTTTTATGGGTATTTATGTGAATTGGATTGTATATTATTTTAACTAAATTATTATATGTTTTATGGGTATTTATGTGAATTAGATTATACATTATTTTAACTAAAGTATTATATGTGAATTGGATTATACATTATTTGAACTAAAGTATTATATATGTATTGGATTATACATTAATTTAACTAAAGTATTATATGTTTTATGGGTATTTGTGTGAATTAGATTATACATTATTTGAACTAAAGTATTATATGTGTATTGGATTATACATTATTTTAACTAAAGTATTATATGTGAATTGGATTATACATTATTTTAACTAAAGTATTATATGTGTATTGGATTATACATTATTTTAACTAAAGTATTATATGTGAATTGGATTATACATTATTTTAACTAAAGTATTATATGTGTTTTGGATTATACATTATTTTAACTAAAGTATTATATGTGAATTGGATTATACATTATTTTAACTAAAGTATTATATGTGTATTGGATTATACATTATTTTAACTAAAGTATTATATGTTTTATGGGTATTTGTGTGAATTAGATTATACATTATTTGAACTAAAGTATTATATGTTTTATGGGTATTTATTTGAATTGGATTGTACCTCATTCTAACAGAAATATTATATGTTTTATGGGTACCAATGTGAATTGGAGTAAAGGATCTGAAAGCTCTCATTATCTATGTGCCACAGAACGTTTCTGGATGACGTGATCAGCAAACAAAACGTGCAACTAGCAGTGACCGACTCAGAGGAACATCTTCATGAAGATGATGTAATGGATTATTAGTATCTCTGTTCCCAGAACAAGTGAGACCACTTTTGATAGCAAGGGTAATAACATGACAGGCATCTACTTATTTTTGTTATTAATAATTTCAGACACTTTATGAATGTCATATCACAGTGCAAGTATTTTTATTTATTATTATTATTATTATTATTATTATTATTATTATTATTATTATTATTACTATTGTTATATTGTTATTAATGTCTACCACTATTCAGTTCATTCTACGCCCTTTGCTTTTTTATAATATATTTTTTCAAATTATTCCCATAATATTGATGAATACATAATGTAATCTATGATCACTATTAAGTTGGAATATTAAATTGGACATTTAATTGCAATTTTCAATAAAGGTTTTCGTTTTTCAGTGTACAAAGTAATTATCATTCGCCTGTATCTCGTTTACAGGTAAAATACTTTGAACATCGATTATCTCACAGGTAGGCCTACATTTGGCGGATTCGCCCTTTTCTTACGGAACGTTTCATATTATTGTGGCGATTTCTTTCGCCACGGCTTTTTCTTTTCTTTTATTTTTTCTTTATGTACTTTCCTTCTTTTGTTTCTGTTGTCTTTCTAGTATGTGCAATTTCTAAAGTGAGGAGGCTAGGGGGTGAGGGTGAAATCTAAAATGCTATTAAGCCTGGTTTCAGACTTTCTCCTCAATATCTAAATTGACGTATTTTTGTATAAATTGAATTCAATTTAAATACGAGTTATTAGTTATTTATACTGGGAAGTTTTGAAATGTATAATAGTTTACAAGTTGTTTTACATCCTTCAGCTTACTTTTGACTCACTATCTTTTAATGAACCAATTTAATTTATTAAATTTGACCTATTCTCTTCCACGTCGGCATTCGTATCTCTAATAGATATTTTTGAAGAAACATATTTCAACTCTGAAACTTTTTAAATTATATTTTCATCAATAACTATCTTTACTCGCAACCATTCTTTACCAATAACTGTCACAGCTTTGGTTTCCTTGCTGGAGATCTTCGTATGAAGTCTGTATATAATGTTATTCAGATTAGTTAAATTAAAAGCAGAAAACGGAAGTTACAGAAAAGGAAGAAGAAATAATGGAAAACGAGAAGAAAGTATATTTTACGAGTTAGAAGATATTGCACTCAGGAGATACTTTACAATTAATGTCGTCAAAAATTAAAATTCTAAGAAGTCAGGGTTTTACAAATATTGGAAGAATCAGCTAGTTGAAACATTATCCGACAGCTACTATTAAAAGGACGAGGATTCGATCTGCGCAAAATTTTAATGTCAATGGGGCAATAAAGCAGGTTTTTTTTTACGCATTATACTTTGTTCCAATATTCTAATTAGTTCTATATCTGTCTAATGCGATATTATTACTTAATTACTTATTTATGCCTTGTAAAGAACACGGGGTTCATTGCCGCCCTCACATAAGCCCGCCATCGGTCCCTATCCTGAGCAAGATTAATCTAGTCTCGACAATCATATCTCACCTCTCTCAAATTCACTTTAATATTATCCTCCCATCTGCGTCTCGACCTCTTCAAAGGTCTTTTTCTCTTCCGGTCTTCCGACTAACACTCTATAATTATGTAAATTAATATTTGAGGAGAAAAATTCGCTCCGGAGCCGGGGATCGAACCCGGTTCCTTGGTTCTACGTACCAAGCGCTCTGACCACTAAGCTACGCCGAATTCAATCCACAGCACCGGACCGAATCCTCCCCCTTCAATGTTTCCCTTTATGGCTTGACTCCAAGTTATTCATATATGTTGACGTATATGTCCAATGTAACTGCCATTATACTAGGAGCGCACTCAGCTGAGTGGCATGTATGGCCGGGATTCCGCAGTTACGTTCACAGTAATCTGTACAAATATATGCACTGCAGCTATGAGAATATTATAGATTTATTAATTTGTCCTACAGAATAATATCTGTAATATTGACAATTAATATTTGAGGAGAACCAAGGACCCGGGTTCGATTCCCGGCGCCGGAGCGAATTTTTCTCCTCAAATATTAATTGTCAATATTACAGATATTATTCTGTAGGACAAATTAATAAATCTATGATATACTCTATATGTATTTCTGTATTCGCTCATACATCTGGATGTAATGTTCTTAATTATGTCAGATGAAGAATACAATGTGTGCAGTTCTACGTTGTGTAATCTCCTCCATTCTCCTGTCACTTCATCCCTCTTAGTCCCAAATATTTTCCTAACCATCTTATTCTCAAACACCTGTAACCTCTGTTCCTCTCTCAAAGTGACAGTTCAAGTTTCGCAACCATACAGAATAACCGGTAATATAAATGTTTTATAAACTCTAATTTAAGCTTTTTTGAGAGCAAACTGGATGACAAAAGCTTCTTAACCGAATAATAGCACGCTTTTCCCACATTTATTCTGCGTTTAATTTCCTCCCGAGTGTCATTTTCTGTTATTGTTGCTCCAAGATATTTGATTTTTTCACCTCTTCGAAGGATAAATTTCCAACTTTCAGTTTTCTTTAATAAGTTATTTTACTACGCTTTATCAACATTTTAGCTTATTTAGCGCCTGATGAGATGAAGGTGATAATGCCGGTGAAATGAGTCCGGGGTCCAACACCGGAAGTTACCCAGCATTTTCTCACATTCAGTTGAGGGAAAAACCCGGAAGAAACCTAAACCAGGTAACCTGCCCCGAACGAGAATCGAACCTGGGTCACCTGGTTACATGGCCAGACGCGCTAACCGTTGCTCCACAGGTGTGGATCAAACTTTTATATTTCCATTTCGTACAATATTCTGTTCACGAGACATAATATATTTTGTCTTTTTGAGATTTAGGTACTGACAAACCTATCTCTTTACTCGCTTCAAGTAAAATTCCTGCATTTTCCCTAACAGTTGGTGGATTTTCTCCTAACATATTCACGTCATCCGCATAGACAAGCAGCTGATGTAACCCGTTCAATTCCAAACCCTCTCTGTTATCCTGAACTTTCCTAATGGCATATTCTAGAGCAAAGTTAAAAAGTAAAGGTGATAGTGCATCTCCTTGGTTGTAGTGAATTGGAAAACGTGACAAGTTATTTCACATACGCCATTTCACATATCACATTTTTCACATAATGTCAGTTAACACACTACACATTTCACATTAATAGAGTAATTTACATATTTTATGTATGCGAAACGGAGTATATCAAATTCAGTAAGTGGATTGGTTGTATGCTGAATGACAGTGTGTCAATAGACAGTATGTGAAATGCCTTGTAGACCAAATCCTGTATGTGAAGAGTCGTGTAATCTTGGAAAAGGATCCGAGAGAAACTAGCCTATACGAACTATGCTGTACGTTTCACTGAGACACATTGTAATTAATCGAACAAATTTCTTGTGAATCACGAATTCAATAAGAATCTTATATAAAACTTCTCTCTTAACCGAGTCAGATGCCTTTTTGAAATCTATGAATTATTGTTGTAGGCTACTGTACCCATATAGTCCCATTTTTTCCTCCACTCATTCATTCATTCATTTATTTTATTCCATAGATCTTACATGAGCAATGAAGCTTTAAGATGTGGAACATGTCAACATTTTACAATATTACAATTACAATTTTTACAAATTTTTATAGTTTTACAATTTGGTAATTTTCTACAATTTTTACAATTTTGTACAATTTTTTTACATTTTGGCGAGATGTAGTGAGATGAGATGAGGTCCGAGGATTCGCCAAAATATTACCCGGCATTTGCCTTTTCGGTGGGGGAAACCTCGGAAAAACCCAACCAGGTAATCAAATCAAAGGGGGTAATCAAATCAAAGGGGGTAATCAAATCAAAGGGGTTGATGCCAAGGACTCGCCATAGACCATCCGGCTTCAGTCCCACGGCTGGGGAAAACCTCCGAAGAAACCAAAGTCCAAAGGGGAATCCAACCCAAGCCCGAACGCAGCTCCGGATCAGCGGCCCGGCGAGTCTGCCGACTGAGCTACATCGATGGCTCTACTAAAAGTATACAATACATAGCCAATCAGATTATTAAATTTACAAACGTAAACGATCATTCATAAGTTGAGCTATATTATAATACAAAACAATTTAATTAAATTTAAGGCATAAACAATTCAACCAGTTGTGATATACAGAAATTGATAATACATATCATGCTAACTACTTCAAATTACAAACACAAACAATATCAGTAGAGCTATATAGATTACTATTCAATTTAAAGCATATACAATTCATCGGCCAAAACTATACAAATATATAAAATACAAAGTAGCATACTTTCATTAAGCTATACAAATTTGTGCAATTAATATCAAGTAGATTAATTCAATTTATAATCATAAACAATTCATCAGTTGAGCTATACATATTACCATTCAATTTACAGTAGGTCTATATACAATTCATCAGTAGAACTACACAGACTAGAAATCATTTTAAGAACATATACAATTCATCAGCCAAACTATACAAACATATACAATCAAATTAGTTCAATTTACAAACTTATTTTCGTTAAGCTATACAATTCATATGAAGTAGATTAATTCAATTTATAAGCTTAAACAATTCATCAGTTGACCTATACAGTATACTATTCAATTTACAGTACATACAATTCATCAGTTATGCTAAACAAAAAATACAATACATAGTAAACAGATTAAGTCAATATAAAAACATATTTTAGTTGAGCTATATAAAATTGTACATGTCATTTAAGTAGAATAATTCAATTCACAAGCATAAACAATTCATCAATTGTGTAGAAGGTATGAGTATGTAGAAATTTGATTAATTCTTTTCTGAACCTTTTCTCGTTGTTCTTCAAATCTATCGAGTACAAAAAATCTTATCAATAATCCTTCCATTATGCCTAAAACCACACTGATGATCCCCAATAATTTCATCTAGTATATATGGAGTTAATCTTCTCAAAAGAATATTGGACAAAATTTTGTACGACGCCAACAAAAGTGATATTCCTCGAAATTTACTACAGTTAGTCTTTACCCCTTGTTAATGATAGGTAGGCCTACAATAACATTACGGACTCCTTCCATTGTTGGTACAATTTCCTTTTCCCATATAGCAAGTACAAGCTTATAAATTTCGCTAGATAATGCGATTTCACTCGCTAATACCATATTATCACACAAAAATAAAATATTCTCTATTATTTAAAATAATTTATAATTAAAGTGTTGTACAGTATAATATGGAATGGGAAAAAAGCAAAATAGATAATCTGTACAAGATGAGAGTCCTGTACGCTATACAGAAATGAAACGTGGACAATAACAGAAAAGCATAAAAGAAATAATTATTATAGGTAGCCGAAATGACATTCTGAATAATCTGTACTGGATGTTAAGTAGAAATTACGTAATTATTTTACATAAAGTCAATGTAAATACATAAATAAAGAAATAGGCTATGCCAGCGTTTCGCAAACTTTTCTAAAGCGAGGACCACTTTTTTAAGTCAGAACAGTTCCGTGGACCGCCTTACTCTTTTTCCCTTTGAAAGCAAATTTATCATTTATGTAGCATATTTTAATAGCAGTATACTTACATTTTAATGTAGAAATAATTAATTAAAATTAATTTAATTCAATTAATTTTATATTAGTATTAACTAATTAAGTTAATGTTAATAGAAGAAAATTTCTTATATCGTTATTTGCAAAAACAGAAATAAAAAAGAAAATAATGTAGAAACATACCCGATTTTCAACATGTAAGAATGAAATTTTGCATGTTCTATTATTGGTGTACGACGTACAGTACGTGACCATTTGAATGTGCAGACTGGGTGTCAGCAAAACTATTAAGAAAGTCATAAATAACGAAAAGCTTCGGTACTTCGGTCCTGTTATGAATCCGGGTGGTCCCTAGCTGGGTTACAGGCACAGCGCCAGATATGCAGGGAAAAGATGGCGAGAAAGACTTCATTCATAGTACTTTAAATCCCTATTTTATTGTTGAGAGTACACTGGGAAGGCGATATATGGGTAGGTTAAATAAATTTCATAAAATGTCAGTACTGGGAGAAAAAGTGAAAGGCGATTGCCGTGTGTCATTTACAAACTCTGAGATTTTCAGCTATAATGTGATACGCAATTCGTTTGAATTTTATTTTTTCTTCTGTCTTTTTTGAAGAACCACAAGGGTAGACCTCGAGGACCACAGGTGGTCCGCGGACCATAGTTTGAGAAACGCTGGGCTATGTTATTGTAGAAAGCAATGTCTAATAATACAGGAACATCACTTTATTTTTACCAACATTTTTAACATCAACCTGGCTATACTCGGAAACACTGTTGCCCCCTTCCATTACAGGAGTTTCATGTTACTAGTGCAATATGTAAACAAATCATTTTACTAGGTATAGGAGGAGAGAAAAGTAGTGTATCCATTTATGTTGTAGGGAAATACGATTTTACGATTTTCAGTTTGATCATCACTTTTACGGAATTTATCAAAATACAGTAGAGTAGTAACATTTTTTTTCAAAAACTCAACTTTTCAGGCGGCTATGTTCGTTATGTAATGTCTACTTTATTTAGCATATTAATTGTTGGTGTTATCATACAATATAGAGAGTGCATTTAAATCGAGGGGGTCATAAGTAAAGGGCTGTAAGTGCACTTAAGTTACTTTTGAGAAAATGGGTTTAAATATTTAAGCTTTCGTAAAATCGGTGAAATTTTTTATTTAAATTTTAATGTGTGATGCGATTAAAATATCCCTTTGCCACTAAAATTTTAGATACTTTTGCTTACACTGGATGCACTTAACTCATGTTATTACAAATGTCACCAGCATTCCTTTGCTTCTAGCCACCTCAATTCAAAAAAAGCTAATCTGAATTTTTAAACAAGCGGCTGAAAATGGTTGCCGTTCATTACAATGCAGGCTTCAATTCTGTACGCATATTATTAAAAACATTTTGAAGCATATTCTCTGAAATTGAATTTATCGTTTCTTGAATATAATTTATTAGTACGATATTATTAATATAGGTTCTTTCTTCTATAGAAAACGCAATCATATTTATGAAACACACTATACACTGCAGTGTTTACTTCACTGCTTGAAGACTTCGAATGCAACAGCGGCCGTAAGTTTGTGTGTCTGACGGGAGCAAGGTCATTAGTGAAGGGGTGAGAGTGAAGTACATTCAGAAATGCAGATACAATAAAAATGCAAGTAAAAATAAAATGATGTCCCTGTATACGGAAAATGAATGAAAAGCTCCTCCAAGATTAATGTTTGAAATATCACTAAAATCTAAAAAGGAACTGTTTAAATGATCAGACTTCAATCAACATTAGAGTTCAATGTTTGAAGTAGAAGAAGAAGAAAAGAAATAGCAAGATATTGCTAGGCTAAATGAAAATAATGATATTTGAATCAAGAAAAACATTAGCTTATGTCAGCGATATTCAGCACAGCTATATATGGATTATTAAGGAAGTGAGCTGCAGTAAAACACTCGACTTTCGATAAAAACAGAAGAGAATCGAACGTCCCTCAACATTCACAGCTGTTTTCTCTGTACGTATAATGGGAGAAGACGGGTGGCGCGCTGCATTTGTTTTACTCCCTCACACTTGTTTGTGCCACTTTACACGCCTCACGCTCTCGGATTTTCTGCGATTAACATTTTAAACAACCAATCAAGTTTAAGAGAGGCGGCGATGTCTCGCTATCTCGACGGATTTTATTGGAATTCAAATTGCGCACTCCAATCCTCTAGCCCGGACGTGACCGGGGCCCAAACGACGCAACCAGCCAGTCTTCTGAAACATGCGAGCTGGCGCTGCGTCTAGGGAGTGCGGGGATCAGGTCCTGGGCACACGCAGGCGACATGAGCTTCATGGCGAGGGGGAAGGTTATCATTCCACTAGCTCCTTCTCGATCCGCCGTGTTAACTGGATTACTCCATCCGTTACCCACACATTTATTAATTTCATTCCATCATTGTGTTTGCAGTGAAAGACCTGCCTTTGGGCAGAAAACTGTAATGAAGGAGTGAATAACACGGCGTTTCTTGTTTTATTTTATGAATCATCTTGTGACTCCCCTCAGCTGTTTACACGAACTTCCAGGGTGTCGCGACCCACACTTTGGAAACCACTGCCCTAGAGGTACTGTACCACAGTCTACTATATACAGTCGCGAAGCTTGAGGTGATTTTTTGCAAATCTCGTGATAAAGCGCTCCAAGCGGTTAGCAACTAGAAACAATAGACTGTCCACGGTCTACTTTGGATTTAGAGTGGACTGAGTCGTATTTCCATCGAGTGCTAGGTCGTTGCGCATTTCGCATTGATGCTCGTGAAGAAAAATCCTAACATCTATTTCTTATTTTACTTCTAGATGCAAAAAGTGGTTAATAAACATCAGGAGGGAAGATCTAATGACAAAGAATGAAGCATATCTTTATAATAATATAAAGTTCTGCTCTCTTCATTTCGAAAACACAATTTATGAATGAAAACAAAAATAAATTAATCTGGAATGCAGTTCCAACTTTATTTTATGTTTCAAATAAACCTGTTCTGTTATTACCTGCAGCTGAGAAACAAAAGCTTTGCACTAAGTCTACGTCTGTATCAGCTGATTCCTTGAATAATTGTACATTTTCAGACAACTTAGGCCTACTTTTTTTTCAAAGGATATGTTTTTAATTATAGCTGTTGGTTTTGTTGTTATTTTTATTTGTTACTTTACTAGAGACGTAGAAAAAGAAAGTCTGTTACAATAAAATTTATTGATCACGTTTTATTTCCAATTCTGGTGTGATTAATATTGCTTAACCTCATCCTACTTTGTTAACTACGTAAGCATACACTACAAGTACCGGTACACGTTAGTTACTCCCATTAATTCATATTTCCATTATTATTGTTATTATATTGTTGTAAAGGGAAATGCAAATTAATATTTATTGTTTTCATAGTTCATTATCTATAATCTTGAATGAGTGTAGCGATTATAGTAAATTTCAGTTCGTTTTGCACAAACAAAAATAATATTCACCTATTTCTTGCAGGTATCTTCGAGTTTATGGTGGAATTTAATATACTTCATTAAAATAATAAATGAACTTTATCCATTTAATATTTCAATAATGGAAGGAAGATGTTAATTTTTCCAAAAGAACATGACAACGAAATATTTTGTCATCTGCTAGGAGAGATCTGTGATGATGAGGCGATAGTAGAGATCCTAGTGGTGGGCAACTACCCATGTTTGCATTTTTACTACATATTGAGCTTCGCGACTGTATATTGTAGACTGTGACTGTACTCCAACCACGAGAAAGTCTCCAGGGAATGAATCGAAGCGGGGTGATGCTGTGAATGAATGTTGATGTCATAAGATGTCATAAGGTCACACACGTGGGTACTCATAACTCTATTGGCTATCTCTTAAAGCACAAACCATAACATTGATATACACATATTTATTCTACCCTAGTTACAAAATTAGATCACTGTTAATCTCCTGGTCTTTTAATCCTTTCATACAGGAAATAACATATGCAGGAGAGCGCATGATTTATAAACTGACGTTATAACTCTAATATTATCTACCTACTTCGCTCAAATAGATAACGCAATAGTAAGCACATTCCTTTCACGGTTTATCTCCTGGTTGGAAAACAGTACACTTAACGACAAAAAGAGTGGGCCGACTCTTGGTCGATAGAAATGCTAAGTTCTATCGCGCGGTTCACTCGTGTACACGTAACGCACTGCAAGGCATTGCTGTGGAGACTCTTCATTGAAAGTCGTCCGTCTATAATGTAGTAAACCTTACGAGCTGTGTGTGGCCCAGTGGTAAGATATCTGACATCCGTACCAGATGTTTTGAGTTCGCTTCCCGCTACGATAAAATTACTATTTTTTTATTTTAATTTTTAATTAATTGATTAGTTTAAATGTGAAATGGCATTTGTTAACCAACTTTGTTATTCCTGCCTTGTAAAAATATTATTGCCCATCACCTGTGGGCTATTAATAGGCGAGACCTGGCCTCTATAAACAAAAATACTTGTTTCACATCCTAAAAAACCGGACGCATATCAAACAAAAATAAATAATTAAATAAACAAAAAACAAACGGGCAAATCGCAATATAGCGAACGTAGAAGCTCCGCCGACGGCCACTTCCACCTTTATCCTACTAGCTCAACAGACTCGCTACGTGATAGGTGAGTGTTGTGTCGAATGCACATTTCATGTGGTGGGAATAATTTCCTATACTGGCGTTCGCTATATTGCGATTTATCCAAACAAACAATTTGTTAATATATTAGCAAAGAAAGGCCTGTGGTGGGGACTAGTCTCTCGTCCACAAACCACCGCGTCAACAACTGCCCTCATTCTGCGCGGCATGGAATCCACAAGATTATGGAACAGGTCTAAATTCTTGGCCTCCTCCTCCCACGGATCTAGAACTCTGTCCCAAAATTCCTCAGGTGTCCGAACGGGTGGTTGTTCTGCCCAATTAGAGCGTAGGATCCTTTTGACTGCAGCTCACAAATGTTGAATCGGATTCATATCTGATGAATTTGGAGGCCAGTCGACTGGGGCGACATCACGCCTCCTCGTAAACCATCTTTGAATCCGGTTGGAGATGTGTATCGGATGATTATCCTGGTGGAAGAAGTGTGTTCCTTCTGGATATCGTTTTCGGGCGGAAGGGATCATTACATATGCCAAAATGTGTTCGTAGACTTCTGCCGTAAACCGACCGTGGATGCGTTTTAGAAGTCCTGCCCCATCGTATGACATCCAACACCAACACGCGACCCTCACGCAACCCGACCTGTTAAGTCGTCTCAAGAAGCGTTCATCCTATCGATGGCCATCCATACGGTAAACTAGGGCAGGACTATCGTTGCTACTGGAGACAATGGAATTTCTCCAATCGAAGTCCTGTCGGTGAGTAGCATACGCAGAATAACCTATGCGAACCAGGGCAATGAGTTATTGTCTGTGTGCCATCTTCAAGCGTAATAACGAGACAGAACATTTTGTTAAAAGATAGGAGTATTGCTTGAAAGAGAGAAGGAGGTTTATTATTTATTAGAGTTTGGGCATATTCTAAGAGATATCGCGACATAAATATAGCTTTGCGAGACACATATGATGACAAATTTGTAATTAAAAAAAGAATATTGTGGGAGATTCGATGCTTGAGCTACTACTATCAACTTGTTTAATAGACCAATGTCGTAACGACTTACGCTACTGTGACTGTTAATATAGTTTCGGCATAATACGTGGTTTTCCTGTTCATATTCGCTACGGTTGATTTTGTACTTATCAATTTTATTATTATTATTATTATTATTATTATTATTTCACTCTTCAGAGGCTCTGATGTATCTAGAATCAACCCTAAATTCGATTTTATAACATATTTTAGACTCTTAAATAAAATACAGCACATTTAAATGGTTTAATTATGTGTTATTTGGTGAACTTCGGCTTTGACGAGACGAGCATGCGCAATGTTATGTGTCTGGAACTTAAGAAATTGTCGCCGGCTCATTCTTTTTGCCGTTAAGTATGCGTCCATCAGAGTGAAAATCTACAAGTCACAAGCTAATCACATTTCCTAAACCAGATCAGCTGTCTAAAGTAATGTTTCAAGGAGGAAGCCTACTCGTCCCCGAACGTGAGCACGAGTTTTACTCTTTCAGGAATTAGCTAAAATTTTCACCTGTGTATAGGCCTACTTATGATGATAGGGACTGGATTAATCTTGCAGAGGATAGGGACCGATGGCGAGCTTATGTGAGGGCGGCAATGAACTTGCGAGTTCCTTAAAAGCCATTTGTAAGTGAGTATAGGCCTATTATATTTTATGTTACAAGTTTAGCAAAATAAAAAAAAAATATATTTTTTTTGAGACCAGTACCCTTCCTCTGTCCCAGCTGACAATAGCAAAATACTATGGACTGCTGATCAGGCGGAATGATGTCGATGTCCAACTTGAGGGAACTGGACTAGCTAGAGAAAAGCGCAAACTTGTTCCTTTGTCCGCCACATAAAGCGTCACTATGAATTATCAACGAAAAATCTCAAGCCTGACTAGAACTTGAAACTTTCTCGCTTGTCTGGAAGGCTGAAGATCCATCAGGCAGCCACTGCTGAGACAACAATCGTGTTCCTATTGCTAGAGATTCCAGCGGATGACAAACAATAACTTACTAACTTGTAACTTCCTAAAACTCCAACTTTCGTGAAGTTTATGGCAAATATGATTCTGTTAACAATCTGCTTTCCCTACAATTCTTGATGTAGCAGTTCCTCGAATCTATACAATGGAGAATAATCGCATTGCATACATCGCTTCCTTGGAAACTTTTCTAAAATCTCGCTTTTTAAAAGCGCCAGTGTGTATACATCACAATAGCATCTTTCCGACTCGAGTCAACTAGTATCCCTCTTATTCAAGGAGAATTTGAACACAGACTATCACAAACTGCTGGCTCACATTTTTAGTCCAGATACACAGACTCGTAAACTATTTTCACATAAACAAACACACTTCGCAATAATGTTTTATTAGTATTATTATTAATATTATTATTGATGGGTTTAGATATCAATGTCAATAAATGCATAGCTCTTATCTTTCTCGCGGTATATGGCATTCAAATCATTCTAACGTTTCTGATGATGCTACTATCCCTTGCTTACTGCAAATGAACACATACGCTACTTAGGTGTAAGAGAACATTTTTCTGACGTTTTGTATATTCTATTCCCTAACAGTTTCAAATGTAAATCATTTTACCTTTTAGGTGTGTTTTCCAAATTATATATTACGCTTTGTCTAACTTGACAACTTTTTCATAAAGGAAGCTTAATTTATTATTATTATTATTATTATTATTATTATTATTACTTACTTACTTACTGGCTTTTAAGAAACCCGGAGGTTCATTGCCGCCCTCACATAAGCCCGCCATTGGTCCCTATCCTGAACAAGATCAATCCAGTCTCTATCATCGTATCCCATCTCCCTCTGTTATACATCGGTTAAGGCGCTTGCCTCCCGACCCTGAGTCGCGCTCGGGCGAGGGTTCGATCCCCGCTTGGACTGATTATCAGGTTGGGTTCTTTCCGAGGTTTTCCCCAACTGTAAGGAGAACGTCAGATAATCTATGGCGAATCCTCGGCGTCATCTCACCAAAATACCACCTCGCTATCGACGCTAAAGAACCTAGTAGTTGATAAAGCGTCGTTAAATAACCAAATAACAAAAAAATACTCCTATACTCCTACTATTTGGTATAGGCTAGAATATTGTGTTCCCTGACTAGTTCTTTATCGTCTTGCATTTCAGAATTTTTTCAAATATCATTAGCAGTTGCTATTTTCTGACAAAGGCCAGTTGAGTTCTTATAGGTGAGTGTGTGACTATATTATTATGATTTATGAACAGATGAGAGACGGTACAGCCTGCTTATTTAGGATAAATGAAGCATTAGGCAGAAATCAGAATACAAAACTGAAAATGCTGTGTTTCACAAAGACACTCCCATTTTAAAATTTTATGTTGTCTAAATAAATATCTGCAAGATGACAGTGTAGAACTTGAAGAGCAAATTTCTCCAGAACTTGTTCATCATCATCGTCATCCTTCACGAATTAGGCCTCTGTAGACCTGTTTCGGCCACATCTAGCAGTCTTCTAAAAGGTCTTCCTGGTCGACGATGTCCTCTAGGTTTATACTACATTATAATTTTTGGGATTCTTAAATTTTCCATTCTTCTTACATGATCTAGCCACTGAATTTGTATCTGCTGATTTTTTCCTTCTACTGACTCTTCGTCTAATTGTTCTAAAATTTCTTCATTCCTTTTTCAGTGTATATCCTGCTGTCCTCCTGAAAAATTTCATTTCCGTTACTTTGATTCTGTTCATGTCTTTTTTCTTTAATGTCCAAATCTCGCTTCTGTATAAAAGGAAGGATAATGCTAGTGTATTATATATTTTTATTCTTGTAGATTTCCAGAACTTGTTAGTACTTACAAACTGCTCAGTCATATCTGTAGACTTAAAGAGATCATACTCTAATACAAACTCATATGAAAGATCAACGTCATAAATTGAGGGGTTTGGGGGAAAAACCAGGCAGTTTCAATTCAGTACTTTTAGAGATAATGAAGAAAAACTTACCGCCAAACAATAAGCATGTACAGAAGTGGCAGGTCAAAAATGCATTATAACTGTGAATGTAATTCTTAGAACTACTTGATTCTTCGACCAAACGATAGAGCGTATTTTTTTGTCCTCTGTGCATAAATAACTCAAAAATGAAAAAAAAAATTGGAGCTGCCTGGTTTTTCCCCCAAACCCCTCAATTTAGTAGCGCACATTTGGTGAAAATCAGCCACCAGGAAGACATACGATTATTATAAAGAACATTCAATGTGAGAGAGTGTAGAAATCATAAATAGGTACGAGTATGTATTGCATATTTGTAGAGTATTTAAGTGCACATTTTTGTACGCCTAATTTTTAGTATATTGAAATTACTTTTCCAGCATAAATGTAGGAAAGAGTGGGGCAAGTGAGTCAGAGAGAGCAAATGCGTCCACTCTTTTCTTGGTAAAATTGAAGATGTTAGAGACTTTCGCAAGGCTAGAATTTTGTTTGAGATAGCCTTCGAATGTGTGAATATCTAATTGTGAATCTCCGCTTGAATTTGAAGAATTCAGAGGTAATTCGCTATTTTTTTTAGTAATATTGACGTAAGAAAACTACAAGTTTTATGATAAGACTGATAATTATTGGAAGTGATTTGTGGATAATGGGTAGTCTGTCTTAAAAAATAATGTTTTAGTTTCCTCGTTACGCCTTGGAGAGAGTATATATCCTCTAGCCTCGTTCACAGGTGTCATAGAATTCCAGATTGTAGCATAGGACAAGCGAGTCCAGGGAATTTACGTCGACTGACTTCCAGTTGAAAAGATCTCTCCTCTGCCAACGAAGATGGACATAGGTGGAAGAAATAAATGCAAATATAACAGCGCGAAAATTCAGAAATAATCACAAGCTCTCCGTATAAGAAAATTATGTAGGAGAGGAACGCAAAAAACAGAAAAAAAAAAGAAAATTTCTGAGACCATAAAGAAAATCAATAAACCCAAAACTGTAAAGAGGAAACCACATTTAAATGAAGCTTCTGTTTCATTGTCTGAACCAGCTAATGAAAACGACAGCTTATGTTTAACCTACATTGCTATGCAGAGACAAGCACGAAGGAGTGGATAATATGTGTGAAATGTAGTCAATAGATTCATGGCGAGTACACTGACAATGAAATTGGGAAGGATGGATTTATTTGTGATATTTGTTATTAGAATTAAAGTCCTAAAAGAACAAAGATATACCTTTACAATATTATATTTCATTTATTTAGTTTTCTTATTTTGACTGATTTCTTTCTTTACCATTGATTTTTATTTATTAAAATGAGTGCTAGAATTGTAGATATAGCAGTGGCAATGAACGATGAATTTTAGTTATTGTTAGTTAACAATACAGGACATAAGAAGGTTTTTAGTTTATATTTTTGAGAAAGTATTAATGGACTCTCTTATCGATCTGGTGGGGCAAATGCGTTCACTTGTAGTGTTTGCATTATTATTCTTAATTAAGTGATGTAATATTCATACACACTTTTGATCATTTAATTTACTGCAACAAATCTCAATGTGTAATTTGTGATGTTTTCCATATTTTAAGTATTAAATTTTACCTTGTAAGAGCACTTTTACCTTAATATCTCACTTGCTCCACCCTACCCTATACATATTTTGAATATTCTAGCTTATATGAATTCGATATCCACTGATGACATTTGCCGTGAAAGTCTAACAACGCATATAGGGTACAATCTTTTAGTGTCCTGTATTTAACGAATAATTTAACACAGTATAATTTGTACGTCCGTGTGGTGACCGGACAAGAATAGTCCCACCATGAGTTTCATATGGTTCGTAAAAGGCGAACGAATGAACACCCGGTGCCTGGGGGTATAACTGGGCCACCCTGTCAGTGGGGGATATAAATACACTGAACCGGCCCTCCAGGTTGGGGGTTTGGCGTGGGGTCGACAACCCCACCCAGTAAAAATCTCACCGTCACGAAACCCAAAGTGAAAGAAGCCGGACTGATAGAGACGGATGGCGACAATTACTAAGGGAGGCCCAGGCCCACCATGGGCTGTAGCGCCAATGATGATGATGATGATGATGATGATAATTTGTACTGTAATACCTAAGATTTAAATAGATAATAAAGCAGTAGAACAAGTAACAAATTTTAAGTACCTGGGATGTGATGTAAGTTACAAAAAGGATAATGATATAAAAATAAAATTACAGTCATTCCAAACGGTATGTGGCACAATTAACCCAGATAAAACTGACGTCCTATATATAGGACGGAACGTTTTATTTTTTTAACATTGCTGTGTAAGATTTTCATAGTCGACAATCATGATACCATACGCCTTATGTGTTATAAATTGCCTCCAATTTTTTTTTCTTAAATTTAGTCTGTCATAGTCATTGTTATTAACATATTTGTGTGAAACGTCCGGTGTCCTATATATAGGACGTCAGTCTTATGTGGGTTAAGAGAAGTTTGAAGAATAAAAGCAGAAAGGAAACAAAAAATGAAATTCAACAATGTAATGGCAGTCCCTACTCTTTTATATGGAAGTGAAAGTTGGATTACAACAAAACCTGAAGTTAGTAAAATACAAGCGGCAGAGATGAGATTCTTGCGGAAAGTAAAAGGATGCACGAGATTAGATAGAATTAGAAATGAAGATATCAGGCAGGAACTAGGAGTATACCCACTTATTGATAAAATAAACAATTACAGACTAGATTGGAAATAACATGTACAGAGAATGGACGACTACAGACTTCCCAAGAAAGCAATAAATTATAAACCAAAAGGATGAAGAGATCAGGGACGACCGATGAAAAGATGGAGCGACCTTTGAAGCCGGAACGGGCAATTGCCCACACCATGAAGTGAAAAAGAAGAACAAGAAGAAGAAGAAGAAGAAGAAGAAGAAAATGTGTAATTTGTTTCAACGATATTAAGTTAATGCAATAACAAACACACATTTAAAGGATGTAATGTGAGTAGTTATGTTCTTTATGGTAGGCTACAATTCATGAAGGAAACATTCTGGAAACTTCAGTTGAACATATGCCTATTGCTCCAATATTAACTAGAATTGTGGTGATTGAAATTGGGTGTAAAATTTCTATGCATGTGGCAAACAAATTTGCGTTTCAAATATTGAAATCGATTTAAATGTTTATTGTGGAAGGTATCCGATGCAGTTCCAATCAGAATACGCCTATGGGGAAGGAAGGGTGTAAATATGCACTATAATAGAGTTCGTTGTACAAACTTTAGGTGTGCCCACACTATATGGGTAATTATTATTTTCAAAATTACGAATACATGTGTAATTAAATCAAAACTATACACGAAGGAACAATAATATATTCTGTGATCATTCAGAAGTATTTCAGATTGGTTTACAAAAAAATACTAATGTCTTTAGTTCTCTACAATGAAAAGAAAAGAAAATAAAAAAGATACAGGGAGGACAAGATTACTTACTTACTTACATACTTACAGCTTTTAAGGAACCCGAAGGTTCATTGCCGCCCTCACATAAGACCGCCATCGGTCCCTATTCTGTGCAAGATTAATCCAGTCCCTACCATCATATCTCACGTCCCTCAAATCAATTTTAATATTATCTTCCCATCTACGTATCGGCCTCCCCAAAGGGCTTATTCCCTTCGGCCTCCCAACTAGCACTCTATATGCATTTCTGGATTCCCCCATACGTGCTACATGACCTGCCCATCTCAAACGTCTGGATTTAATGTTCCTAATTATGTCAGGTGAACAATACAATGCGTGCAGTTCTGTGTTGTGTAACTTTCTCCATTCTTCTGTAACTTCATCCCTCTTAGCCCCGAATGTTTCCCTAAGAATCTTATTCTCAAACATCCTTAATCTCTGTTCCTCTCTCAAAGTGAGAGTCAAGTTTCACAACCATACAGAACAACCAGTTATATAATTGTTTTGTAAATTCTGACTTTCAGATTTTTTGACAGCAGACTAAATGACTAAAGCGTCTGAACCGAATAATAACAGGCATTTCCCATATTTATTGTTCGTTTAATTTCCTCCCGAGTGTCAGTTATATTTGTTACTGTTACTCCAAGATATTTGAAATTTTCCACCCCTTCGAAGGATGAATGTCCAATTTTTATATTTCCATTTCGTTTAATATTCTGGTCACGAGACATAATCAAATACTTTGTCTTTTCGGGAGAAGATTAATATGAGAAAAGGAAAAGGCGGGAGGAGTAAGAAGAATAGAACAAGAGAATCAGAGGCAGTAGTTGAAGAACAGAATATGGAGGATGAAAAAGAAGGAAAACGGAGAAAGCAGGGGGAGGAATAATAGAAGAAGTAGAAAAAGGGAAAAAGAGATGTATGACGACAAGAAGAAGCAGAAGGAGAGAAAGAAGAAAAATCAGTTATAAAACACAACTAGAAGAAGAATCAACAGAGGAAACAGAAAGAATAGGTGGAATAGATAGAATCACCAGGAAGAAAAAAGACGCGAAAGAGAACAGAAATAAGGAAAAGGAGAAGAAGAAACAGAAGAGGCAATAGGATAAGAAGCAGATAAAAGTGGAAAGACTAAAAATCGGATTAAGTGGAAGAATAAGTGAAGAGCAGAGAAAAATCAATGCTGCATATCTTCATTATGCTTCATATTATATTTACGCAGAACTATGTGTGAGTGCGTTTACCTGTCCACATGCCCATATCTTTGTTATGCTGCATTCTTTTACGTAGAAATGCGTGACGGTAATGCGACAAATAAAACGAAGTAGTAGGCCTATATGCAATCATTATATTGTATTCCGCAACAAATCACTGCAATCTAAGGATTTACATAGAATCATGCACAGCAATATTTTTAATTGGTATAATTTACGACGCTTCATCAACTGCTATGATTATCTAGCGTCTGAGTGAAATGAAGATCAAACGCCAGCGTAGTGAGACCGGGGTCCAGCGCCGAAAGTTACCCAGCATTTTACTCTTAACGAGTTGAGAGAAAACCCAGGAAAAATCTTCAACCAGGCAACTTATCCCAATCAGGATCTGAACCCGTTTCTCAACAGCAGTGTATGCTACAAGACAAGAATATGGCGACTATATGAGAAATATATGTGGTGGCTATATAGTAAACCAGCCGTGGCGAAAATGTGACTCACGAGCACATTGTGGCTCGCAATTATAGCTATGCATTTCTCTTGCTCCCTACCTCCTCGAACCCCCACCCTCTCACTCACTGGAGTCAAACTCCGTTCCATTTGTATTTGTCTCTGACCTACGAGTGGCGTATCGTCGCAATGTCTCTCTCGAAAGCATGTACCTCTATAAAAACGGAAGTTTCAAGTAGGATGGGAGGACGCATTTTTTTTTTTTTTTTTTGCTGCCAATATGATGAAAATATTAAATGTATGATTTGTTCACAAGTATTACGAGCAAAACGGTTATATAACATAAAACGGCATTATACTACATGTCACTCATGAAACATTAAAATGTTAAATATTATTATTATTATTATTATTATTATTATTATTATTATTATTATAATCTCTGTACGTCGATCCTTTTTCAGCAGATGTACGAATAATACCCTTAGATCTTCAATTTAAACTCACAGATTTACAATGTAATGTTAAATGAAAGCTAGATGTAAGGACTTGACAATTGTTGAACTTTCAAATCTTTGCAAAAAAATAAATACCCGAAGCTTCGTTCTTTCGCTTGCTCTGTTGAGTCATATTCGCTGCAACTTACGTTAGTGTAAAATTGTGTTCAACAATGAAAATAGTAAAAACCAAATTTAGATCACGACTGACAGACAAATACCTTCGTGATCAACTACGACTGGCAGTAAGTGACATAATTCGATTTTGAAACTCTGTCGCAGAGACATTCTGAAGCCAGTTAATTTTAGATTGTGATATTGTTCATTTATTGTTCATTTCTTTCTTCGTTTCACGTACTAAACATTAGTTTGTAACCTCATACTGTATAAAATTATATTTAAGTGCTTGACGTAAGGAAAATGAAAATCCGTTATTAAGTCAGACAGTTGCTTCACTTCCCCTTCGGGTGTCCGCCTCCTTCCATAGGTGCTATGCACGTTGCAGGTTACACAATGGCTCGATGCACGATCACATTTTCGCCACGGCTGTCGTAAACTGTCCGTATTACGAAGACCATATCGGTGCACAAGCACCCGAGTGTCATAGGCGCCGTTGTGGAAGTGAGCCTCAAACCAAACGTTTCGCGTATGAAGTAAAGGAAGTCTGCATCCACATTGATTGAAATCGCCGATGGGTTTGTCGTAAGAATACAATGAGGAAAGTGGAAAGACAAAAAGGATAGTGGGGATACAAGGAAATCAAGGGCAATACAAAAAGAAAACAAGGAGGACAAGACGACGAGAAAAAAAGAGAACAAGAAAACTACAAATTTAATGAAAGGAGAACAAGGGGAATACATTGAGAATAGGAGATAGGAAGAATTAGGGGATGAGAAGGAGAATAAAAGGAATAAAAAAGACTATGGGGATATAAGGACAATACAAGGAGAAGACAAGGCAAAGAAAACAGCGAAAATACAAAAGAAATAACAGAGAAACAAGGGGAATACAAAGGAAAAATGGGAACGACAAGGAGAATCAGGGGTCGGCAAGGGAAAGAGAGTACAAGGAGAAAAGAGATAAATACAAGAATAACAAGGGAAACAAGGAGAATACACGGCGAACAAAACGAAGACAAAGAGAGCAAGGTGAAGGCAAGGGAACAAGGGGAATATAAGGAGAATAAGGTGAATACAAGGAGAAGAAAGAGAATAAAAGGAGAACAAGGCGAAGACAAGGAGAATATGGAAGTATATGTAGAACAAGGGCAAAATGAGAAGGGGGAACGACAAGGAGGCAGATGAATGCGAAGAGAAGAAGGAGAAGGCAAGGAGAACAACGGAAATACAAAGAGAAAAAGGGGAACAACCAGAAGAATAAGGTGAATAAGAAGCGAACAAGTGGAATACAAAAAGAAAAAGAGAACACAGCCACCGGCGTGGCTCAGTCGGTTAAGACGCTTACCTGCCGGTCTGAAGTTGCGCTCGAGCACGGGTTCCATCCCCGCTTTGGCTGATTACCTGGTTGGGTTTTTTCCGAGGTTTTTCCCAACCGTAAGGTGAATGCCAGGTAATGTATGGCGAATCATCGGCCTCATCTCGCCAAATACCATCTCGCTATCACCAATCTCATCGACGCTATATAACCTAGTAGTTGATACAACGTCGTTAAATAATCAACTAAAAAAAAGAGAACACAAGAAGAACGAGGGAAATACAAGAAGAACAAGGGGAATACAAGGAGTACCACCTCCATATCTAGCGAAGAGAAAGACGTAGTTTCTAAATCGAAAGCAGAAGCAGGAGACGTAGAAGGAGGCGAGGAAGAACTAGAGGCGGAGTGGAGAAGCGGATGGAGTGGAATAAGGTGAGAAGCAGACTTGGAAGCAGGAGCTGAGGAAGAAGCAGGAGGAAATGAAGATGTTCGCTGAAGAATAGTAAATAAAACAGCGGGAAGTAGAAGAAGGAAGAAGCAGGAGGAGTGCGCGAAGAAATGTGTTTATATGGTTAAAGGGCACAACAGAGAAGTCAGCTGGAGAATTGACAGGCAAAGAAGAAGGTGAAGAAGAAGAAAGAGGAAAATAAAACAAAGAGAAGGGTATGCAAAATAGAAGAAGAAACAAAAATAAAAACACTAAAGAGAAATCTAATTTTAACCAAAGCTTAAAATACGCAGTGATACGTTTGGAAAGCATAACATAAAGAAGCTGTAATATGAGAACCACTCGTATTGCTACTCATTTTTCAATAATCCGTAATTTCATTCTAGAAGAATGAGAGTTTTGAATACATTAGACCTCACCCTATTCACCATTGCATACACAACGCAATTCATAAGCGAAGATCATTCCTCGCATATTATGTGATTTAACATAATATCGGGAGTAATTTATTCAATATTTCCTTTGAGATCATCCATATTCCTCGTTTCCTTTGATGATATCTACCAAGATATCATTCTTCAGAATATTTCAAACAAATAAATTGAGTGGCGTCAGATTTGGAGAAATTACACTATGTAATTGGCTCACCATGATCGTACCACTTAATGTCAAATGATTAAAAACTTTATACAAATTTGGTTTTTAGGTATGACTCCCTGTGAAGCAGATTTGAATAATTTCAAGGGAAAAATTGTTCTGGGGCCGGGTATCGATCCCGAGACCTGTCGCTTAGCGTAAGAATGCTCTACCAACTGGGCTACCCAGAAACTATATCCGACATCGTCTCAATTTTTTCCTTTATATCCACGCAACAACGCAACTTTGAGTGCACACAAACTCTGTGTGACTTGAATTGTGGCTTTCTGTTAACGTAAGTCTACATTAAGACACAGTTTCCTATAAGATAAAACATTGTAATAAATGTAAAGAGATCATTTTCCATTTTCTTAATTAATAACAGTGTATATTTCCAATAAATGATTTCTTAGCATCGCCACAGATACACTTGATTGTACTTGTCGCTATCTCAGTCACTAGAGAGTTCTTGAAATTTATATTTTCCCCGCCAGTCATAAAATATTTTGATATCATACCTCCTGCACAAAAGGAGAGCTCTATAACGTAAACTTGAATAATATGTTTCAGTATTATTTGTATTTATCCTGGGAATAATGAACAGTTTGACTCGTAGATATTTTGTTTTTCAGCATTAACTTCCCATGATTGTATGAAAAGATTCGAAGAGAACGCCAGGATGTAGACCTTCGGCTCCCCCTCCTACCAATAATGCATAACACAATGTCAATACGGCGGTTGCTGTCGTCTGCGATACAACGAACTTTTTTTGTTGATTTTCGAGTTTCGTTAGTTTTTTTTTCTGGTTATTATATGCTTATTTAAGTTGCGTTAACTCTCGCTAATTGGTTTTATATTTTATTATATCAGTCTTAGTATTTATTTTATTATTGTTAATATTTTGTTTTATTACTATTAATATTATTATTAATTAATTAATTAATTTGTATTACTATCTTTGTATTAACTCCGTCACGGTTATTATTATTATTATTACTATTATTATTATTATTATTATTATTTCTATCATCAACATTATTATTATCTGTAAAATTTATGTAGATTCTACTGGACTGTACCCGAGCACGAGCATATGCTCATTTCGGGTATCTATTCATATGTACCATTTCAATTGTAAATTGTGAATAAATTTGAATTTGAATTCAAGTCACACAGAGTTTGTGTGCACTCAAAGTTGGGTTTCTGGCACCTTGTCAGCCCACTTGAGTTTTGTGGATATAAATGTAAAAATTGAGACGGTGTCGGGTGTAGTTCCTGGGTAGTTCAGTGGGTAGAGCGTTCGTGCGCTAAGCGAAAGGTTCCGGGATCGATATCCGGTCCCAGAAAAATTTTTCCCTTGAAATTATTCGATTAAAAATATCATGAACTTCTTTTGCCCAATGATGTGGTCCTCCATCTTGCTGCAACACTATGACCACGTTGTTTTTCTGTTTGAGATGTAATATGAAAAGCAAATGTGTTCCGTTTCTCAAGATAGACATCGTGTAATACCCGAACGCATTGCATGCAGTATTGGTAAAGTTTCAGGTAACGTTGACAAGTTTGACAAGTTCTGCATGACGTAACTATCTCTCCGGACAGTCGCCTCAGACTTCCCGGGACAAGCTGTCATAGCACCTACAACAGCAGCTTCGAGAACACGCCAGCGGTTGCCAGCGTATAGCATTTTAATAGATCGTGTTTTATCAAACGTGCGATATAACATGATGTACTTGTAATCAGCAGATTTCCTATCACCATACTCAATGTGGAAACAAAGTTGAATTGATGTTACACTTTCAAATTTGGTAACTATAACGCAGGGATGTCGAACAGCGCTCTCAACCTGTGAAACGATTAATACGGTTTCCTACCATAGCTGAGCTGAAACGACAGTCAGTAAGGTCAATCTGAGCTCACTATAGCAGTGTTCTGTACGCAGTGTGTTTATCAACTCTGGCGGCTGGTATGGATATGAAACGACGATTCAATAGTGAGTGGACAGATAAATATTTATTTATCAGGACGGAAAGGCACATGGCTTAATATGTAGAAACTTAGAAAGGAACTTGGATACCTAAGCCATCATAATATTAAAAGGAATTTTAATCCAACATATGCAGGAGCTTACGGACCAGAAAAGTTATCCGGTTCCACTCGTGAATATGCTGTAGAGGAATTAAAATCAAGATTGAATTCATAAAACCTTCCATCACCATCGGGTGTTAGTAGAACAAGCTTGGTTCGTGCTAGCTACAAAATTTGTGAAATTACTGCAACGGCTTTAAAGCTATTACTGACGGAGAATTTGTGAAAGACTGTCTCATACCGGTTGCAAAAGAGATATGTCCGGAATATGTTAATGATTTTAAATCTATAAGTTTATCTCGTAATATTGTTGTAGAGAGCATATCAGAAATGGGAGATAACTTGGAGGAACAACTGATAACAAGCGCAAAAATACGGCGGAGCTAGCTATATTCACAACGGGTGTCGATTCAGATTTCAATGTTCATGGACATCTTGTAGATGGCATTTCACTAAAGGATCGTACTCGAAGAAAAGATATTTTTGAATCTATAACAAAAACTATGAACAAATTTCAAGTTACGCTAAAAGTAACTAATTTTGTACATCAAAACAGTTTGCGTTTCTGAACTTGAAGTTGCACTGCTACAACACATACACACTAAGTTGATATTTTAAACATGATATTAACAACATTATTATTATGATTTATTTCCGTCACCAACAAACAACATTCATGGAATGACCCAGTAGGTACAACGCTATTATTATTATTATTATCATTATCATTCATCCTCAAGTAGTCCTACATTCTTTGTTCATCAGAGTTCAAGTGCAAATCTAAAATGAGCTCCTAATCAGTTAGTAAGATGTATAAAATGTAAGTACCAGCCGCCGCTTTAGTAGTTCCGCTTTTGTTAAAGATCATTCGCCCCATCTGTCTGCTACCTGTGTTCAACCGTTGCACAGTAAGGGTGGAGTGAAGGCTCTACATTTCAAAGTTCGAGAGCGCTGTTCAACATCCCTGCTATAAAGCATATTTCGCTCGATGCCCGGTAGTAAATGGCATTTTGTTTATTCAATTGTCGCTAAATGATAATCTTGTTTCTTTCGTTCGTAAAAAATAATTGGATATGCAAAACGCTTAGGTTTTAATGTTTTACAGGAACTGAAACAAATTTTTATGATTCCCGATATGAGTTTATAGCGATTTTATTTTTCATCTCTTTTCATACCAATCAGATGCTATTTTCTCCAAAAAGAACGAAGTAATGCAGTAACAGTAGAGTTAGTGGTTTGTAACAATTATAATGAAATAAATTTAGCACTTTGAATTGTAATTTTAGCATTTCATATATTATTTTCACATTTAGAATATTAGGATATAATAAATGAAGGATAATAAGTTACGAAAAAATTAATTAAACACATTTTCAGATGAAATCAAACTATAATTTACACTCTTGATCAAACTTATATTCAATTCATTGCACTTTTTCGATTATAACTTCTTTCATCCTAGATCACACCTGCACAAACAGCGCTCACTCTTTTTAAAGTCTTAATCTGTGTGTCCTTTACATGACATTTGATTTTCGCTTTCTATCTCATTCCTAAAAAATTAAAGCATAACCATTCATTTTACACGGTTGTTTGTACTTTTACTACAATTTTTTTTTGTTTTCTTTTGGATGATATTTATTCTTTGTTTATTGTCAATTAGTAGATAAAAGTATTTTGACATGTATATTCTTTGACTCACTGAGTCTCCTCTGGGAATGAGTAAAGTGGAAATAAATATTAATATAAATTTAAAGTTTAAAAATATGGATTTTATAATAAATTCCCAGTAACTAACAACAATGTTAATTCGTTTAAGGTGGAAAATTATTGGTCACGAATAGACCTAACATGTCAGACGGCGCCAAACTTGCTACACTTACTGCTCCGTGTGGCCGCTTCCATTTAACTCAATGCGGTCTATAATTCCAGCTACATTTGTCGCAGAAAGTTGCTACAAATGTAGCTGCACGTGTAGCCACCCATGTCGCTACGTGTGGCCACCCAACAGCAGTAAATGTCGCAGAAAAAATGGACCCGGACCCATTCGAGTTGCGACACGACCTTGGGATGCGCCAAACTTGCTACACTTACTGCTCCGTGTGGCCGCTTCCATTTAACTCAATGCGGTCTATAATTCCAGCTACATTTGTCGCAGAAAACTTGCTACATATGTAGCTCGTGTGGCCGTACTCTGATACAGAGCGCAGCTAATATCTGCATTCCGCTCACGAGCTGTGAGCCGACTCGGAGAGCGCAAACCTTGTGCAGGCCTGTCCTAGATCATCTATCTGTCTCAATCAAGTTATATGTACTGAAAAATATTTAAGCATAAACACTATTTATTGGAGCCCATATGCATTTCAGGGATGCAGAGAAAAAGAAAAAAAAATAACCATATTTCAGTGGCATTAACATTTGAACACAGTCAATGTTCTTGTCATTCCTTATGTTTTCACACAACTTTATATAGAAGGATTACTTACCGCTGTAAATTCATCTGGTGAAATACTATTAAAAATGGTAACTTATGTTTAGAAGACACTTATGGTCAACCACATTATTTTGCCGGGCTATTGCTTTGTTAAACAACTTTCTCATTTACTGGAAGAAAATATTTCTTCTTCTTCATAACCATGTATGTATCAAGTTTTGTTCGACTTGAACTACAACATAATCTCGGCCTTAGTGTTTTCATTAATACATTTACCCGTCATATTGTTTATTTCTGGTGGAAACCATCTACTGTACAAACAACCATTGGTACGGAATTTCCAAATACAGTCTACACATAAACTAACAATTTTTTTACAGGAAACCACAAATTTATTGAAATGTATTTCTAAGGTCACTGATTGGTGACTTTGATGTAAGGTTGCACGCTGCATGCACCGTGGACACACAGCGATCCTTAGCACACTCAGCCGGTGTGGTGAGAGTGCGAAAGCCGGAGGTTAGTACAATGAACCAGAGAATGGTCTAACAAGGAGAGCTCACAAAGTGATAATGGATTTTCCCTGAATGCCTCCCTAACAGCTTGCTTCAAATCTTCAAGTGTCTGGTATCGATGTTTCGAGACATGCTGCTTAATTATTCCCCACAGGGAAGTCACACCGCCTTTGCTGCGGAAAATTTCACACAGGACATGGCGCCGCATCATTTTGTGCAGCGACAATGATGGTGCCATACTGATGTTCTGGATCACTAAACAAGCTGGAACGTAAAGTACCAACCATTGTCACACATCTGCTAGGACATGTTCAAACTGGATGCACATCAACACACAAACAAGGGGGGGGGGACAAGACTTTCGGACCTTACCGTAGAAATGAACGCATCTTTAGTTGAATAAATTTCGGGGGAAAAATTGTTCCGGGGCCGGGCATCGAACCCGAGACCTTTGGTTTATTTTTTTTATTTTATTGGGTTATTTTACGACGCTGTATCAACATCTAGGTTATTTAGCGTCTGAATGAAATGAAGGTGATAATGCCGGGGAAATGAGTCCGGGGTCCAGCACCGAAAGTTAACCCCGAAAAAACCTCAACCAGGTAACTTGCCCCGACCGGGATTCGAACCCGGGCCACTTGGTTTCGCGGTCAGACGCGCTGACCGTTACTCCACAGGTGTGGACCCTTTGGTTTAATGTAACAACGCTCTACCAACTGAGCTACCCGGGAACTGTACCCGAAACCGGTCCAATTTTTCCGTCTATATCCACAGACCTCAAAGTGGGCTGACAACCGTCAAGCAACCAACTTCGAGTGCACACTAACTCCGTGTGACTTAAATTGTGGTTTTCTGTTAACGAACAGTGACGTGTATTATGCAAATCAAGATTTCAGGCATAACTCCCTGTAAAGTTGTTTTGAATAATTCCGAGGGAAAAATTGTTCCGGGAGTTGTACCTGAAATCTTGACTTGCATAATACACGTCATTGTTTGTTAACAGAAAACCACAATTTAAGTCACACGGAGTTAGTGTGCATTCGAAGTTAGTTGCTTGACGGTTGTCAGCCCACTTTGAGGTCTGTGGATATAATGTAGAGCAAAAAATTGGACCGGTGTCGGATAGAGTTCCCGGGTAGCTCAGTTGGTAGAGCGTTGGTACGTTAAACCAAAGGAACCCCGGAACAATTTTTCCCTCGAAATTATTCAAATCAACTTTACAGGGAGTTAAACCTGAAATCTTGATTTGCATCTTTAGTTGTTCCGTTTGTCGATTGGTAATACGAAAGCTTAGATATTGTTGTTAAAATGGAGCCAATTAATAGAGACGGAGAACAGCAAATTTTTCGAAATATGACGTGGAATTAGTAGTGTATTTATGTAAATACAAAGACGTAATTTCCATAACAATTATTAAGTTCAATTACTCACAAAAACAATATGGAATGGTATGCAGAGTATGATGATTCTTCGTCTTCTACGTCCCTAGAGTATTTATATGCAACATAGGCCTAACTGTCCACACCTGTGGAGTAACGGCTAGCACGTCTGGCCGCGAAACCAGGTGGCCCGGGTTCGATTCCCGGTCGGGGCAAGTTACCTGGTTGAGGTTTTTTCTGGGGTTTTCCCTCAATCCAATATGAGCAAATGCTGAGTAACTTTCGGTGCTGGACCCCGGACTCACTTCACCGTCATTATCACCTTCATATCATTCAGACGCTAAATAACCTGAGATGTTGATACAGCGTCGTAAAATAACGTACTAATAAAATAGGCCTAACTTTTGTGGAAATACAATTCAAGCTAATTACATTTTTTGAATAATACTTTAATTATTTGTAATGTAAATGTAATGTAATTCGTTACATCAAACTATTACATTACTTTTAAGTAAAATGCAATTTTGTATAACTAAATTGAAACCTCATTTTTCAGAGCAAGGAAGTTATGTTCACTAATCAGCTCAGTTTCCTTATATGGATAGCTATATTGGGGGGGGGGGTTGCAAGGAAGATAGTTTTTTGTAAGTTGTTCTCTAAACAGATAGCAATTTTAGTGGTAGTGTCTGTTTATGAAGTAGAGTGTTTCAATTAAAACTTCGCCATACTTTTAGGAAAAGGAATTCATATTCCATTAACCAAAGATATTGAAGTGAAAATAAACAATTTTGTGTGAATAAACAGTAAGCTTAATTCAGAATAAAATATTTTATTTATGCACCAATTCTGTGACGTAGCAGAAGACATATATAGATATCAGCAGCTTACGTAATGTTCTACAGTTCACACCTGTAGAGTAACAGTTAGGTCGTCTGGCCGCGAAACCAGATGGCTCGGGTTCGATTCCCGCTCGGGAATAGTTACCTGGTTGAGGTTTTTTTCCGGTGTTTTCCCTCAACCTAATATGAGCAAATGATGGGTAACTATCGGTGTTGGACTCTGGACTCATTTTCACTGGCATTATCACCTTCATCACATTCAGACGCTAAATAATCTAAGCTGTTGATAAAGCTGTCGTACAATAACCTACAAAAAATGATTCTACGTGTAAAGGTGATTGGAAAATTAAACAATTATTTTTTTAAGGTCGGTTTTCAGTAAAATAACATTTTCCAACAATAAAATTATAAAAACAAGGCATAATGGATTGACCGATTGGATAAAATTAGGTCTACATTTGAGGGCTCAGAAACAAAGAGGTACAAGTGAAATTTCTAGGAACATGCGTTAAGTGCATCCAGTCCAAGATAAAGCATCTAAAATTTTAGTGGAAAAAGGATATATCTTTTAACCACATCACAAACTAAAATTTAAATTAAAAAATAAACGGAATTTACGAAAGCTTAAACATTTTCAACCACGTTTTCTCAAAAGTAACTAAAGCGCACTTATACCTCTTTGCTTCTGAACCCTCATTTGTTGTTCTTGTGTTTCTTTGGGTGTCCTAATTTTATTTAATCACGTTGTTATTCATTTCGATTTAGATAATCTCGATACAGCATTTCATGTTTAAAATTGTCACTGCCGAATATGTCCGCCATCTTGTGCTCTTTCAAAACAATTAACTTACTTACTGGCTTTTAAGGAACCCGGAGGTTCATTGCCGCCCTCACATAAGCCCGCCATTGGTCCCTATCCTCAGCAAGATTAATCCAGTCTCTACTACACTCTTGCCAACAAATCGCCCTACAATCTCACTAATTTTTCAACAAAAAGTAGCTAAATCTCTCCAAAGTTTATTTAAAACTCCCCAGAAATGTCGCTAAAATTAATAATAAATATCACTAAATAAAAATAAGAAAAACAAACATATGTGGAGAAAAATATCATTTCCTCGTAGTCACCTTCTTTTGCCGAGACTGGTTGTGTTGTTGACGGCTGTGATGTTGAGGTGGAAGGTGTGGGAACAGCTGATTGTGAATACACTGCACTTGATCCAATCATTGACACTTCACTTCCTGGCAAATTGTAATACTTTTAAAATATATATTAAATATATTAAAACCAGCAAAAACTACAGTTTTATTTGCTTCACATGAACTGTCGACAGAAAATTCCAAAACTCAATTGCCTCGGGTCGGTTCGGAATGGAAAATCTCCGCATTGTCGGGAAGAACCGAGATTACATTAGCTGCATCTCGCGACTCATCACGTGACAATCAAAGTTGCCACCGTTTATCGGTGTTGGAGCAGTAGCATTGAGAGAGACCTAACCCGTGAGAATTATTGAATTAGCATCTTTCACACCTGATCACTGATAACAAATATATGTGATCAGGGCTTTCACGTGTGAAACCATTAACCATGCAACCATGCCTCTTCTAAAACTAAGTGCATGACTTCAGTTGAATGTTTTAACTTGAAAGAAAAGAAAAAGTGGAATAATATAAAAATCCGCAGAAAAGTCGCTAATCGTATTTTACAAAATTTATTGCCGAGACTGATTCAAAATTCCCTAGGTTTAGCGACTTATCGCTAAATGTAGCAACACTGCTCTACCATCACATCCCACCTCCCTCAAATTCATTCAAAACAATTAACTACTTTAATTAACTTAACTGGACATCGATCACCAATTAAAGTTTACAGCTGTTAAGCAAAGTTTTAACAAACTGTCTTTGGGGCACCGTTCTTGTGACTTAAGGTACGTTTTCCTCGGTGCGACTATTGCGATGATCGTTCAGCGATGATCGTGCAACGATAATCGTCGAGTACTATGTCTTTGTATTTTCTATGGAGCTGTTTTCCTCCGAGTGACTGCAGCGACTCTAGTAAATACAAAGAAATAGTGCTCAACGATTATCGTTGCACGATCAATGTTGAACGATCATCGCAATAGTCGCACCGAGGAAAACGTACCTTTAACAGGAACTAAGTCAGCAATTAGTGGTTGTTAAAACTGAAACAATATTGATGCACCTGGCCAATAGTCGTGCAGTAAGCATGTTAGATTGCTTTACTTTCTGCTTCCAATATTACTCTATTTCTTTCTCGACAACCCTGGCGTTCCTCTCCATGATGATGATCATCATCAAACAGGAATTAGGCACTTGTGACTTCAAAATAATTGTTGTAACCATCTTGGTTTTGGGCTTCTCAGGCTCCTCTATCCGTTCGCTATAATATTGTAACACTTTCAATAATGCTATCAGAACTTATCTGAAGCTTTCGAGTTAGCTATAATATTGTAACACTTTCAATAATGCTATCAGAACTTATCTGAAGCTTTCGAGTTCGCTATAATGTTGTAACACTTTCAATAATGCTATCAGAACTTATCTGAAGCTTTCGAGTTCGCTATAATATTGTAACACTTTCAATAATGCTATCAGAACTTATCTGAAGCTTTCGAGTTCGCTATAATATTGTAACACTTTCAATAATGCTATCAGAACTTATCTGAAGCTTTCGAGTTAACTATAATATTGTAACACTTTCAATAATGCTATCAGAACTTACCTGAAGCTTTCGAGTTCGCTATAATATTGTAACATTTTCAATAATGCTATCAGACTTATCTGAAGCTTTCGAGTTCGCTATAATATTGTTACACTTTCAATAATGCTATCAGAACTTATCTGAAGCTTTCGAGTTCGCTATAATATTGTAACATTTTCAATAATGCTATCAGACTTATCTGAAGCTTTCGGGCTCGCTATAATATTGTAATACTTTCAATAATGCTATCAGAACTTATCTGAAGCTTTCGAGTTCGCTATAATATTGTAACACTTTCAATAATGCTATCAGAACTTATCTGAAGCTTTCGAGTTCGCTATAATATTGTAACACTTTCAATAATGCTATCAGACTTATCTGAAGCTTTCGAGTTCGCTATAATATTGTTACACTTTCAATAATGCTATCAGAACTTATCTGAAGCTTTCGAGTTCGCTATAATATTGTAACACTTTCAATAATGCTATCAGATCTTATCTGAAGCTTTCGAGTTCGCTATAATATTGTAACACTTTCAATAATGCTATCAGACTTATCTGAAGCTTTCGAGTTCGCTATAATATTGTTACACTTTCAATAATGCTATCAGAACTTATCTGAAGCTTTCGGGCTCGCTATAATATTGTAACACTTTCAATAATGCTATCAGATCTTATCTGAAGCTTTCGAGTTCGCTATAATATTGTAACACTTTCAATAATGCTATCAGAACTTATCTGAAACTTTCGAGTTCGCTATAATATTGTAACATTTTCAATAATGCTATCAGAACGTATCTGAAGCTTTCGAGTAAACACCGTTTTACTTCGGCGTATTACCTGAAAAAATCAATTACTATTAAGAGAAAATGAAAAGAGAATGACAGTAATGGAGTATTATGTACTTCCACTCGCATTTACTTCCTTTCTCTTCATAAATTCAATATAAATTGCATCTCTGTTCACTTCGCCTCATCCTCTTGCACTCTGCGCAACCAAAATATTTGTGATCAGATCTTAACATGACCACCTCTCAGCCTCGGCCAGATTGTGTTTGTCTTCTTAATGAAGAAAGATTTACTCAGTTCTGTTGACTTTGTTCTGTCGACGCGGCGATTTGTCAACGTCTGCTTTTTCTCCCAGCTGACACAAACGAGTCGCAAGTGAAACTTCCAGACAGTTTAACGACAGGAGGTTTCGCGGACATTAATATTTCCCGTGCTCCGCCACGTCTTTCGGCACTTTAAACATTTATAAAAGTCTCTGGGGAAAGAAAAGGCTTTTCAAGAGCAGTGTCTACCAGCAACCTAACCACCATAACCATAATCATCAGCTACGTTGTATTTTCGGACTGTTGCAACTCTAAAGTTACAGTGGGTGATCAAATTATTAGGGACACATGGTAAAAGTAGGAATTTCATCTTCAAATTCACATAAAACACAAGTAATTTGGATTTTCTCAACTGGAAAAGCTTTATTAGTCTAAATAGTGTTTTATAAACAATATTAATACATGTATGACTTGAGGCTTTCCCGGCGTTTGATGTAGAATAACTCTTCTCGGGTTCTCAGCCAGGTGAGTTGGAGATTAGCTTCCAAGCTTTCGACGGCTAGCTCTGCCATCTTCTTCAGGGACGAAGTCTTTAACAGTCTTCATAATACAGTCATTATTGTACTTTTCACCTTTACGCCTTCTAACGAACACAGATTTGTCAGCAAGTATTTGTATGGTAGATTCATCTGAAAAACGCTCTTGAAAAAAGAAATAAATAGTACGTAGAACACATTTGCACAAAGTAAAATTGTGATTAACAAAGAAAGCATGTGAATGACAAACAACTCACTTTTTTCCAATCATCCACAGTCCAAGATTGATTCTACTTTACCCAAGAGAGACGCTTCTTCACCATGTATGGTTTCAGGAATGGTTTCTTGGTTGGAGTGCGACATGAAAACCCTAACTCTTTGATCCTCCGATGGGTTGTCATAGAATATACGTTGATTACAGCATCTCTCATTGCACCTTTCTATGTAGAAGACTGATAAACATCCTCTAAGCCTCATGGTGTGGTCTGTGATTAGTGGTCATGGAACTGGTCGCCTGTATTTTGTTCAAGGAATGATGAGACAATATCAATACATAAAGGTTCTGAAGGAACGGCTTCTTTCACAATTACGTGAATGGTTTCCAGATGGCGATTTTGCGTTCATGCACGACTCTGCGCCCTGTCACAAGGCAAATAACGTGACAAAATTCCTGTCTGATAACAAAATTAGGGTTCTGGATTGGCCTGGTAACTCTCCGGACCTTAATCCGATTGAAAATATTTGGGAGCTAATGGAGAGGCAAGTTCATTCAGAAATTACTACAAATAAACAATCTTTAATAGAAAATCTTATCAATGTGTGGCATCACGGCCAAGAAATTTAAAACAATTGTATCCAATGCATTTCTAGTATGCCAAATAGAGTTAAAGCTGTAATTGCTGCAAAGGGATGTGACAAAATATTAGTTTTCTTGTTTATTTCATCCCATATTCATTACTACACAATTAAATATGTATTAATATTGTTTATAAAACACTATTTAGAATAATAAAGCTTTTCCAGTTGAGAAAATCCAAATTACTTGTGTTTTATGTGAATTCGAAGATGAAAATCCTACTTTTAACAAGTGTCCCTAATAATTTGATCACCCACTGTATTTCGCCTTCCTAATCATCTTCAGTCGGCCAGGCTAATATCGGACAGGAATTTAGATTTCTTCTAAGAAGATTACCGGTCTCTTGAAGTTGGTTACTCCAGAGCATTTGGTTATTGTTCCTCTGTGTATAGACTCCAGCGGAATGTACTACTTTTCTACTCTTCGAGCCTAGTATATCTTTGATAGTTTTTATAAATCTTGAAATCAAATAGAAAATTCACTATTTAACCCCATTTATTTTGTTTATGTGTTGGTATAGGAGTGATGTCAAAGCAAGCGGATTTTTCTGACCCTGACGTCATGCTCGGGCATCAGGCGCAAAGTATGGAAAGAGGAAAGGTTGTGTATATGAATAACCAGCCTGTTGGATTAAGAAAACAGTGGTGCACAAACTTCAAACGGAACGTGAAATTTTATTCCGTTATTTTTATCCAGTTGTTCTTTATGGTTGTGAAACTTAGACTCTCACTTTGAGAGAGGAACATAGGTTAAGGGTGTTTGAGAATAAGGTTCTTAGGAAAATATTTGGGGCTAAAAGGGATGAAGTTACAGGAGAATGGAGAAAGTTACACAACACAGAACTGCACGCATTGTATTCTTCACCTGACATAATTAGGAACATTAAATCCAGATGTTTGAGATGGGCAATACATGTAGCACGTATGGGCGAATCCAGAAATGCATATAGAGTGTTAGTTGAGAGGCCGGAGGGAAAAAGACCTTTGGGGAGGCCGAGACGTAGATGGGAAGATAATATTAAAATGGATTTGAGGGAGGTGGAATATGATGATAGAGAATGGATTAATCTTGCTCAGGATAGGGACCAATGGCGGGCTTATGTGAGGGCGGCAATGAACCTCCGGGTTCCTTAAAAGCCAGTAAGTAAGTAAGTAAGTAAGTAAGTAAGTAAGTAAGTAAGTAAGTAAGTAAGTAAGTAAGTAAGTAAGTAAGTATTTTATCACCATAACTTTAATATGAATTGTTTCGTTTTGAAGCCCAAATTCCTTTCAGTAATTACATAGGCTAATACTGTAATAGAGTATTACCTTTCATAAATCATGTATTTCAATAAAGAAAAATGCTAATAGATACAGCATAAAAGTCAAGATTAACATACCCTCCTAATACGCGGTCCCGGTTAATACGCATCTTATCGGGGTTTTACTGTATTAACCCATAAAATTGGAACGACGGGGGGGTAGAAATGTGATTTTTGTTTCTGTGTGTTCAGAAAACATTAAACATTCATCATATATACATGCAGGGTCCCTACAACATACGAATTTCCGAGCGTACTTGTTATTTGATTTTGAGACTTTCTAATCTAAGAGTATGTGGCGTGTCTGCGTGCCCATACGTTGCAACGCAGTACTGCCGCTATTGGCTATCGCCGATAAGCAGACACATCTGCAAAGGTCAGGAAGTTTGAGCGCGACTGTATGATCATGATATTGGTGAAAGAAATAGCGGCTATAATTATTAGAGGTGTTTAAGGACACTATTTCTCGCCCATTTGTATGGTACTGAATAGGACAGTCTCAGTTCATTTGGACTAACTCGCTCGGAAACCCATTGGGAGTTCCAGACACGTGGACGTTACGGACATTATGGGACCCAAACATTCTCAGAAACTCGCTCTCTCGTAAGCTTTTCCTGTCCTATTTACTGGCACTATTGCGAAATCTATGGCTTACAGAAAAAAAAAGCAAGAATATCAAATCGCTCCACCTTTAACTGAAATTCGAGATTCCTGTATGCATTAATTTTAATAATACTACATTGTTTCTATTAATAAATTAATGTATTTATTTTATAATGTACTAAATAAAATAATAATAATGAAATTAATGAAATAAAGTACCTACGAACATAAAAAAGTAATTACTTTATACAATTTCAATCCCCGTATTGAGAAAAAAATCAAACAAAAGGATATAGGCCTATTCGTTAATAAAGGACTCTGCAACAATAACACAATATGTCCATGCTATAATAGTAATAAATACAATTTCATCTGGAAGAAAATGAAGGGTACACTGGAATAACGATCAAGGTCCATTTTAGAAAGTTTCGAGAAAAACGCATTTTAAAGTTTAGGCATTTAATACTTTGTTATGTGTGTAGTTAATAGAAATTGACGTAGTGGAAAGTCAAGAACGATGATTTCTTATTACTAGCTTGACCACATGATAGTACTTCCTTTCCACTATAAGATAGCATTATTAACTCAATTTCGATTTTTGATGGACCTTGATCGTTTTTCCCGTGTACCCAGCGAATAGGGATTATAAAGAATGGACACTTCGCGTCGGTACCTTTGATGTAGCCGGACCGATTTCAATTACCTTCAAGCCAGCTAGAGCGTCAGGTTCTGCTTTCTCCCTAGAGTTGGCTCTGACATCACACCAGCTAGCAATCGACACAGTGGAAATATAACACAATTAATACATCTAGGTACATTATGTACTCAAATAAAATAAATTGGATCCATAAAATAATAAATCCTTCATTAACTGTAATGTCTAGACTCTAGAGTTCCTTTATAATGAGAGTTCAGACGTTGACCCCAACAACAATTAAAATATGTAATGATTTGATAGCGCTGAAAATGGAAAAACAAAACTCTTACGAGAAGTAAAACCATATACCTATATTATATTATATACAAATATTAAACGAATTCGATACTTAATTTTATAATGTATTATACTATTTTATAATATAATTTATGATATCTGAAATATAAAATATTATTATTACAACTAGTTTGTCACTGAGAAATAAGGAAAAGCTGTTAACTTGAATTTATTTGAAGCAAAGCGTTACTGGATTATGTAATAAGGTAGGCGATGTTTGGATCCTGTGCCTTAATTCTATTCTCAATTGTTATCTCAGCGTATGCTCGATTACACTACCTCTAGCGCTTGAAAGTGGAACTAGCCGCTGGCGCACAGAGAAACAAAACACAGGAAAATTCGCTCAGTGTCCATTCTTTATAATCCCTATTCGCTGGTGTACCCTTCAAATGTGTTTTATCCGGTTTCCATATTACTTTATTTTATTACTAAAATGATCCATAAAGCTAATATATTTAGAAATGCTCCCACACTCAAACAGCTATTTATTGAATTATCCAGGAATGCCAAAAATATGGGATTAACACTGAATTAAGGAAAAACTATATAAATGATTGTGTCCACCTCTAAGTTAAGAAAGACCCCTAAGAATATTACCTTCCAGGAGTATATATTTGAAGGTGAATCCCAATTCAGATACCTTGGAGTTATTATTAATAATAACTGTGATGTGAGTGGTTGTGTCAACGACAGAATACAGGCTGGAAATCGGGCTTATTATGCTACTTCCACTGTTTAAAAACCAGCTGTTATCAAGGATGACAAAGATTAAAGTTTATAAAACATTAGTTGGTTCAGAGACATGGGCATTTACAAAGAAAGAAGAGAACTCTTTAAGAAGTTTTGAAAGAAAGATTTTGCGTAAAATTTATGAAAGCTCAAAGACTGAGATGGCTGGGACATGTAAACAGGATGCCTGAAACACGCACTCCTATTGAAATGTTGAAGGGTAGACTATATAACAGGAGGAGAAAGGGTAGACCAATGTTAAGGTTGATGGATGGGGTATCCAAAGATCTTGAAATTATGGGAGTGAGAGGATGGACTAACATGGTGAAGGACAGAGTAAGATGGAAGGCTGTTGTTAAGGAGGCCAAAACCCCGGGTTGTAGCACTAACTGATGATGATGATGATGACTTAAATGACCCTGTGAAGGAAAAGTATAACCAATAGATTAAAAATGTAAGCATATTTAAAATTAAGATATTCCTCATTAAAAGTTACTTTCACAAACGAGAAGAAAATGAGTAGTTTTTTTTTTAAATTTTGCTTTCCAAATTGTTAAATTTTAATAAAGTCATACTGAGCAGAACAAAGCTAATAATCTATGATTAGAGTGAATTTTGTTTTTGAGAAAAGCTGTTAAAATTACAATTTTAACTTAACTGATAATTACGAGTGATTTAGTGGCATTAAAAATTACATTTAGTGAAATATGATCAAATTAATAGATTGATAAAATTAGTTTTTATTTATAAAATATTTTATATAAAAATTATATTTACAGTAGACCATAATTGTAATGAAAATACCTGAGTACCTGCACATTATAAAATTGATTTTTATATACTGTAAAATTTACATAATTTTATTTGTTTAATTTTAATTCTACATGTTCTCAAAGATTAGCAGTATGTAAAAAGGTAACATGTTTTAATTCAATACTTTAGGATGCATGATCAATAAATACCAATAATTAGGACCTGATGATGTTTTAATTAAAACGAAAACGTTAGTCAAATATAGTAAAGCATAATGAGTAACATCAATGTACGTATGTATGTAAGTAACAGCATTGTATTCAGCTAATGATAAGTAAAAACGGAAATATTAAAAATGAAATTTGTTCTCTGATTTTATTTTCTACACTCTCGCAACTTTCATTCTTAATATCTCAAGAAAAATCATAGAAAGCTACACAAAAGTTGATACAGTAAACGGCAACACAGCGTGTTGTGGTGTCTGCTAACTGGACGTAGACCCCACTTACGTCTCACTGGCTATTTGAGCGAGCGGGCGAGTGGGACTCGAAACTTTCCAGACCATTTTAACGCCGCTGCATGAGCTGCGTTTGGGTACCAATGATTTATTTGGTCGAGCGTAATCCATTTAAAAAGCATGAAGAGCCCGGACGAGAAGTTATGGCACCAGCGCGAGGGACACATTTTAGTTCATTTGCTTGGACTCGCCCTCACACTCAACTGGAGGGATGTTGGGTTAGTTGGTTACTAGCATTCCGAGTGTTCAGATCGTCCTGCTACTACCGCTATTGCTAATACTGAAAACATTGTCCTTCTGAGCGCCCTCATTATGGTATTGTCTAAGGTGTGAAATCATAGAGTAGTTCATAGTCAAGGACATGAAACAGCATACAATGTATTTATTTTATTTTATTGGGTTATTTTATGACGCTGTATCAACATCTAGGTTATTTAGCGTCTGAATGAAATGAAGGTGATAATGCCGGTGAAATGAGTCCGGGGTCCAGCACCCGAAAGTTACCCAGCATTTGCTCGTATTGGGTTGAGGGAAAACCCCGGAAAAAACCTCAACCAGGTAACTTGTCCCGACCGGGATTCGAACCCGGGCCACCTGGTTTCGCAGCCAGACGCGCTGACCGTTACTCCACAGGTGTGGACCATACAATGTATGGAAATTCATGTCAAAAGAGGCTGTAAACGAAAAACCAATTCCATTGAAAAGCGTGTGTGCAAGAGTACTGGCTGCCACTGGTATTTCAAAGCGAACCTTGGCAGAATCGGGAAAGAAGGGGAAAATATTGAGGCAGGAACAGCAGATTCTTTCTCCAGTCCTGAAAAATCACAGCCGAAGAAGAAGATTGTTTTAGCTGTAGACAGTTTTGATGAGGAAGCCCTAAGAAGACTCATCTATAATTTCTACGCTACGCATAAGCAGAGGCCGATTCTGCAATCGCTTCTTCCAAAAATGGATATCAGCGTATGATTATGTGAAGAAAGTAAAGAACAATTACACTGAAAGTGAGCACGCGATGGACAGTATTTTGGAGAACGTTTCCGTAAACTTAGTGACAACTGATTCCAGCACAGATCAGTCGTCTGATTCGGACGGAGAATAAGAATATAAAGATGGAATAGCGGGTGTAATTCCATTAGGTACCTTCGGACTCTTGAGTAGGGAAGTGGTGATATACCGGGGACAGAACAACTAGAGGCTTCAGTGACGTCACTACAGAAGAACCCACACACAGCATAATTGTTCGTTGCACTACAAACTGAAAACGTTGACCATCTACTTTCACTGATCCAGCTGCGCTCTCACATTACAATAACGTCTGTTCAGAAAATGTTTTGCAGCTGAATGGTACCGTATACCTGCTAGTGCGGGAGGAGGGGGTGGTCGGACAGTAAAAGTAACCGTCTCCAAGCTTCTAGATGTTCTGTCCACAGTATACTAAGATAAGACGAATATTTTTGGAAAGAGATGAAACGCATATGCCTGCCGCTCTGAGCTTGAGAACAGTAACCCAAACAATCCCCACTCCTCTACCCTGCTGGCCGGCAATTTAAAACTTCGCGCAGGTTGGTGCCATAACATCTCGTCTCAGCTCTACTTGTTTTTTTTTTTTTTTTTGAAAGATGGGATCTGACAGTTAAGCGGCCGAGCTTGGAACTACAGTGCTATGTTGCCAATATGGACTACCATGCTGCCAGATGATGGAAGCTAGCAATTTACGTTAAGATGGCTGACGTTAAAACATTCATTGACAATTGACGCGGAGGTAAGAAAATAATACAAACATCGACAGAGAATCAAAGACGAAACGTACCAATGCTAACATTGTGTGCACAATAAATGTCACCAAAAGAGCTATTAAACACTCGCTACGTGCAAACGGTAAGTTTGGCAAATGAACCGTTGTTACCATAGCAACAGGCCTACCACGCTATGTGACATTGGGTTGTTTTTCCGATCGCAACTTGCGTGTCATGTCCCATCTTTAAAAAAAAAGCAAGTATAGTTCAATTCGTGTCCAAAGTGGAGAATGAGCTAAATCAGTATCCCGTATTCGCTCACTGCAAATCTCTAGGAAGTATTATAGTTTGCCCAGCGAAGAATCATTCGTGAATTCTGTATTATTATCATACCACCGCATTATGGTCTTCGAAAGTCCCCCACAGTTAAAAAATAAATAAAGAAATAAAGGATCAAACAAACGACGGAGCAAGTAAGCAAAATATATGAATAAAAAAATTAATAAATAAGATACATACTGTATATAATTACATTACTAGACAAATAGATAAATAAATACTTACTTACTTACAAATGGCTTTTAAGGAACCGGAAGGTTCACTGCCGCCCTCACATAAGCCCGCCATTTGTCCCTTCCTATGCAAGATTAATCCAGTCCCTATCATCATATCCCATCTACCTCAAATCCATTTTAATTTATCCTCCCATCTACGTCTCGACCTCCCCAAAGGTCTTTTTCCCTCCGGTCTCCCAACTAACACTCTATATGCATTTCTGGATTCGCCCATACGTGCTACATGCCCTGCCCATCGCAAAAGTCTGGATTTAATGTTCCTAATTATGTCAGGTGAAGAATACAATGCGTGCAGCTCTGCGTTGTGTAACTACCTCCATTCTCCTGTAACTTCATCCCTCTTAGCCCCAAATATTTTCCTAAGCACCTTATTCTCAAACATCCTTAACCTATGTTCCTCTCTCAAAGTGAGAGTCCAAGTTTCACAACCATACAGAACAACCGGTAATATAACTGTTTTATATGGGTAAATTCTAACTTTCAGATATTTTGACAGCAGAGTAGATGATAAAAACTTCTCAACCGAATAACACGCATTTCCCATATTTATTCTGTGATTAATTTCCTCCCGAGTGTCATTTATATTTGTTACTGTTGCTCCAAGATATTTGAATTTTTCCACCCTTCGAAGGATAAATGTCCAATTTTTATATTTCCATTTCGTACAATATTCTGGTCACGAGACATAATCATATACTTTGTCTTTTCGGGATTTACTTCCAAACCGATCGCTTTACTTGCTTCAAGTAAAATTTCCGTGTTTTCCCTAATCGTTTGTGGATTTTCTCCTAACATATTCGCATCATCCGCATAGACAAGAAGCTGATGTAACCCGTTCAATTCCAAACCCTGCCTGTTATCCTGAACTTTATACATAAATAAATACATATATAAATAGATAAATGGACAAATAGATAAATAAATAAAATAAATAAATAAAATAGATAAATAAAATAGATAAATAAATAAATAAATAAATAAATAAATATGCACATCTACAGTAGTTTTCAGGTAAAGCTCCCTGTGAAGCAGCCCACTCGAGTTGTGTGAATATAAGTGGAAAAATTGAGAAGGTGCCGGGTAGAGTTCCTGGGTAGCTCAGTCGGTAGAGCGCTGGTACATTCAACCAGAGGTCCCGGGATCGGTACCGGACCCTGGAACAATTATTCCCTTGAAATTATTCAAATAAATAAATAATCCTACAATTAAACTTCAGACGCAATCCCTATAAGATTATAGAACACGTTCGTGCAAGAAGAATAACATTTATGTAATAAGTTATGGTGTAAGTATGTAATTAAGTAAGTTCAGTAAATGATGAAAAGGTACATATTATTAAATAAGGTGAAATTTTAGGAAATGCTTTTGTAATTGCTGTGTGTCAAACATTTTCGAAGATATGCGCTATGATAGACTGTCTTATGTGTAAAAAAAAAATCATGAAAAAGTATTTTAGACAGATGAGGTTTAGCGGTAAATTATTTTGTCCTTTTTTTGTGAAATATTATGTTTAGTCATGTTTATTATATTTCATGCGCATAAATCCGGGACAATTTCACAACTGGGCATTACATAGAAAAGAAAATTTGCGTAATGATTTAGGAGACAAAGTTTATAGAGCTGCGAGTGTAAAAACAGGCGTCATTCCTAAACGCATCTTACATCCTGGTAACAAGAATACTGAATATATTATCTTAAATGACGTGTAATGTATTATGTGGCTTTAAAATAATTTCTATCCATAAAGTTTAATCTATACTAATAATAAATCTGTAGCCAAAATTTTTCTGGTAATTTTTGCTTTTACAAAAATAATTGGTACTAACATAATATGTATAATTAACCATCCTGAAACCTAAAATCGTTTTTTTTAAATTTTTGTTTTTATGTCTGTCTGTACGTTTGTTACCTTTTCACGCGATAATGGCTGAACCGATTTATATGAAAATTGGAATATAAATTAAGTTCGTTTTAACTTAGATTTTAGGCTATATGTCATTCAAAATACTTTATTTAGAAGGGCGTTATAAGGGGGTATCAAAATATCTCCCTTATTATTAAGTTTCATGAAAAATGTTATAGCCTATAACAAAAGTTTTTTTTAAAAATGATTTCCGATAAGTTTTATTCTATACACAGTTTTGATAGGACTGATATTTAATGAGATAAATGAGTTTTAAAATTAAGATAACGCCATTTAAGTCGCTGTAATGAAATAAAAAATAATGACTTCGTCTATAAGGGGCCTTGGACAACAACAATCGAAAGCTATTAAACATAGCCTACAGGGAATGTTTCTGTATTTGTATGAAGTAATATCGGAAGCTAAATTAACCGATATGTATAATTAATTATTATTTCACCATTGGAAAGTGTAGTTTCTCTAGATGGACATAATGCTATAATGTTATTACAGTAACTTCTACGTGGTACATTTATTAAGTTCTGAGACTGAGGGCATAGTGGTGGTGTGGTGCACTAGAACGGATAGGTGGCGCCGTGATATGGTACCTTGTCAGTTAGTCTCTCGTCCCAGCATCATACAGTTACGTGCATATAGTGTAAGCAGAACTACGGTCTTTGTTGTGACGGTGATTTGAATGCGCGCGTCGGAACTCGAGTATGTTGCAGTTTGAGCAATGGGCAAACGTCACGTTGTCAGAAATTAGGCGAAACTGCTATAACCGATCATAACTGGAGACGAAACATGGTGTTTCCTTTACGATCCGCAACTGAAGCGACAATCCGCCACCTGGAAAATGCCATTATTTCCACGACAGAAAAATCCGCAACAAGACAGGTCAAAAGGCAACGTGATGCTTTAACAGTTTTTTTTATTCAAATGGAATTGTTCACATAGAATTCATCCCACAATGTGCAACTGTAGACAAGATCCTCTACAAAGAGATTCTTGGCCGTTTAAGCAATTCAATTCGTCGTAAGCGTCCTGAGCTTTGGCATAGGAAGAATTGACTGTTGCTACACGACAACGCCCCTGCACATCGCTCCATCCTTGTCCAAGAGGAACTTGCAAGGCAACAGGTCGCTGTTTTGCCACACCCTCCGTACTCACCTGATCTCGCACCATGCGATTTTTTTTTCTTTCCCCTCAAGAAATCAATCCTACGTGGGCGTAATTTTATGCGGCCGAAAAGGTCATGACTGCCACAAGAGAAGTCATACGGCATCTTCCTGCCAACATCTTTCAGCAGTGCTTCCAGCAGCTACACCAACGTTGGCAGACGTGCATAGCGGCCAACGGCGACTATATTGAGGGAGGATGTCGATCTGTTTAAGTGTACGCCGTATCACGCGGCATCTTCTGCGACATCCAGATTCTTGTGGGTGCCTACCCTTCAGGCGTCAGTGTCAGAACTTAATGACTGTACCACGTATGTGAATCCAGGACGGTAAGATTAAAATAGCTACTTATGCATAGAAAACTTGATAGGCTATTCTGTATATTCATTTCCTGTATTTCTTAAAATAATGTTTATGAATTTTATTTTCATCTCAGAGAATTAACGATTGGTGTTAACATGTATAATTATTCATCTTGAGACCGAAAATCGCTTTTTTGAAATTTTTGATTGTATGTCTCTGTGTCTGTCTGTCTGGATGTTTGTTACCTTTTCACGCGATAATGGCTGAACGGATTTAGATGAAAATTGGAATATAAATTAAGTTCGTTGTAAGTTAGATTTTAGGCTATATGGCATTCAAAATACTTTATTTAAAAAGGAGGTTATAAGGGGGTCTGAATTAAATAACCAAAATACCTCGCTTATTATTTATTTTTGTGAATAATGTTACATAACAAAAGTTTCTTTAAAAATGATTTCCGATACGTTTCATTCCAAGCAAAGTTTTGATGGGACCAAATTGCACCAAAAACGGATGTTCTCTGAACCAAATGATCATATTTTAATTATCTGCATGTAATAACAATTAAGAAACATGTTAAAGGAATTATCATTGCACTAAATGAGTGGTTTCTGGAGCAAAATGATCGCATTTTAATTATTTACATATAATTTAAATTAAGTCACATATTAAACGATTTATCCTTCTATCAAACACGAATGTTCCCTGGACCAGATGTCCTATTTTAATTATGTAATTACTTTATTTCTAACAATTGCAGCGGAGCGCACGGATATAGTGAGAAATAGAAGAAAATAGAGCTATTTTTCTGTTCGACAGGCAATACACTACAATTATTTTTGTGTTAATCCCGTTGTAGCTGCAATTATTCCGGATTACGGAAATTAATCGCGTAAAAAGATATAAGGCAAACGACCTTGATGCAAGTACAAGCACCTCATAAGCCGCAGGAAATTCCGTTGTTGCTGATCAAAGTAACCGCACATTTGAGCAAGAGTTGCTTGCCACAAGAGCCATTAACAAAATGTTAAACACAAACTTCCGATAAGCAAATTTTGAAACTGAGATAAGATTCATTTATGCTGTAAAGGGAACTTCCTGTTATGCGAAGTAATAATCAATTCTCTGTAGCGACCGCTGATCTACCAACTTCCTGGCAACAACCCTGGCCATCTCACATCAGTATTGCAATATTAACACCTTCAGACAAACAGCTAAAGCGTCGAATTTCCACGTCGGAGAAAAAAGATGAAATTCCCATGAGGGAAATGCGCTTGAATAATTTCACTGTTCATTATCATCCCTAAATGAAATAAGTACTAGGGCATTCGATAAGTAATGGCTAAAAATGTTGTAATTCTGTGCTCCTAGCGGTGACCATTGAAATCTTTTACTACGTAATAGACCAGCGATTGTTTCATAAATTTGCAATGTTGAAAGTCTCGAAGCAGGCATACTATTTTGTAAATAAAGTAGCTGTTTCTGATTTGTAGTGAACAATAGAACTCAAAGGTACGAACAAAGGTGCTTTATAAAAATCCAAGTTGCAAGAGAAAAACATGCAACTCAGTGCTTTAGGGTTTTAAAAAAAGCTTATGAGAGGAAGTCCTACCACAATGAACTATTGCAAGTAGGCTGGAAGCGAGGCATTCACTTTTAATCAAGAGCTTTAGATCAATCAGTTAGAGAGACATCCAGAAATGATGCTGCAGATTGAGTCCGCCATCTCTAAAAAATTTAGCAACGTATTGTTGACAGTCCACACCTGTGGAGTAACGGTCTGGCCGCGAAACCAGGTGGCCCGGGTTCGAATCCCGGTCGGGACAAGTTACCTAGTTGAGGTTTTTTCCGGAGTTTTCCCTCAACCCAATATGAGCAAATGCTGTGTAACTTTCGGTGCTGGACCTCGGACTCATTTCACTGGCATTATCACCTTCATTTCATTCAGACGCTAAATAACCTAGATGTTGACACAGCGTCGGAAAATAACCCAATAAAATAAAATAAATAAATATTGTTGACATGGTAGGGAACTGCAAATCGGGCTTTTAGGTATAACTCCCAGTAAAGTTTATTTGAATAATTTCGAGGGAAAAATTGTTCCGAGGCCGGGCATCGAACCCGGTTCCTTATTAAGGAACTATATTTGAGGTATGTAATGTCAAAAGTAACCTAAATAAATTTAGTGTGAAACAGTAACTATGTTGCCATTACTTTTCGAATGCTCATGAACGAAAATGTACTGTTATTGTGATCCATCCACAAATTATTTGGTCAACGAAATGAAACAACTGCAGCGTCACTGAAGGGTATTCGTGGATTTGGTGTAATGAACTGTTATTGACAAAACTGACACATACAATTCTAATAAAGAAAAAGAAAATATGGCTATACTAACAAATAATAAAAATGGCTCTTGTCCGCCTTTGATATTAGGCTCCTCAAATGTCCCGTAATGAGTGAACCTCTGTACATAATGCCACTGTCACATATTCTGTGACACAATACATGAGGATAGGCCAACAAAGGGGAACAGAGAGGTAGAACTTAAACTGAGAAGGATTTAATCCGGATCGAAGCTGGAATCCGATGTGGCTTACGAGGAAAGGACACGCTCTGTATATCACTGAATTAAATAAGATTGTGTGAAATGAAAGTACAAGACGTGCTGTGACAGTGTGGGAAAATTTATGGCAAAAGTTCGACAGTTGAGGGTGGAACTGGCCGAGGGGGAGGGAGCCGAGGAAATGAGGGAAAGAGTTATTTATTAGTGTTGTAATGAGTAGTATTAACACTGAGCGAATGAGGTAATTAGGGGACAATGTTCTTTTTGTATTTATTGTGTTTTTTCTATTTGTTTTTTATTGTGTGTATATGTTTTTTATGTATTATTTTTATATTTATTACTTGGATTATTTATTGCAGTTTCAATAAGGAATTCAATTGTTTATATATTTCACTGTGTGTTTTTTTCACATCTTACATTTATTTTATTTTCATTTTTTGTGAAATTTGGTATGAAGTTAGATTAGTTGTAATTGTGATAATTAATGATAACGGTAGTAATAATAATAACTCTTGTTTTACTATTTTCTTATTAGTAGTATTATTTTTGTTTCCTTTGAAGATTCAAACTGTGCACAGTAATGGCCGTACAGGCTCGTGCGAAGGATCTTGTGTACAGGAGTTTGTATAATTGTGTATCAATAAATGCACTTCATTCATTCATTCATTCATTCATTCATTCATTCATTCTTTCTATTTTCTGCCTTCCTCTAAGTCTCCGCATATGATCCACATATCTTATTGTCGTCTATCATCTGATATCTTCTTCTGCCCCGAATTCTTCTCCCGTTCACCATTCCTTCCAGTGCATCCATCAGTAGGCAGTTTCTTCTCAGCCAGTGACCCAACTAATTCCTTTTTCTCTTTCTGATCATTTTCACAATAATCCTTTCTTCACCCACTCTTTCCAACACAACTTCATTTCTAATTCTGTCTGTCCACTTCACATGCTCCATTCTTCTATATATCCACATTTCAAATTCTTCTAGTCGTTTCTATTTACTTCGTCGTAATGTCCATGTTTCTGCCCCAAACAAAGCACTTCATTAGTCTCTTCTTTAGTTCCTTTTCCAGAGATCCGCAGAAGATGCTCCTTTTTCTATTAATAGCTTCCATCTTCTTTTGACTTCCTGGCAGCAGTTCATGTTACTGCTTATAGTACATCTCAAGTATATGGAGTTGTTCACTTAATCTGTTGCCTCATTTAGAATTCGCAAGTTTATTTTTCTTGCGACAACCATGGTCTTCGTCTTGTTTGCATTTATCTTCATTCCATACTGCTCACAGCTGTCATTTAGCTCCAGTAGCATATCCCTTAGTATCATCTCTTCTGCTAACAACGTCATATCTCTACCAACTGAGCTACCCGGGAACTCTACCAGACACCGATCCAATGTTTCCCTCTATATCCACAGACCTCAAAGTGGGCTGACAACCGTCAAGCAACCAACATTGAGTGCACATTAACTCTGTGTTGGTAGAGCGTTGGTACATTGAACCAAAGGTCCCGGGTTCGATGCCCGGCCCCGGAACAATTTTTGCCTCAAACCAACTTTACAGGGAGTTATACCTGAAAGCTTGATTTGCATAATACACGTCACTGTTCGTTAACAGACAACCACAATTTAAGTCATTCAGAGTTAGTGTGCACTCAATGTTGGTTGCTTGACGGTTGTCAGCCCACCTTGAGGTCTGTGGATATAGAGGGAAAAATTGGATCGGTGTCTGGTAGAGTTCCCGGGGAGCTCAGTTGGTAGAGCGTTGGTACGTTTAACCAAAGGTACCGGATTCGATGCTCGGCCCCGGAACAATTTTTCCCTCGAAATTATTCAAACCAACTTTACAGGGAGTTATACCTGAAAGCTCGATTTGCATAATACACGTCACTGTTCGTTAACAGAAAACCACAATTTAAGTCATTCAGAGTTAGTGTGCACTCAATGTTGGTTGCTTGACGGTTGTCAGCCCACCTTGAGGTCTGTGGATATAGAGGGATAAATTGGATCGGTGTCTGGTAGAGTTCCCGGGGAGCTCAGTTGGTAGAGCGTTGGTACGTTTAACCAAAGGTACCGGATTCGATGCTCGGCCCCGGAACAATTTTGCCCTCGAAATTATTCAAATCAACTTTACAGGGAGTTATACGTGATAGCTTGATTTGCAACGCCACATCATCAACAAATTGCATGTACTTTATTCTTCTTTCTCCTACGTCGTATTCCTCTCCCTATTTCACTTCCTTCAGACATTTGTTCTCCTACCCTGACTTTGACTCGTTGTTTCATGTAAAGGTTACTGACAATAAATTGTATTTTATTTATAATGTGAAGATATTTGAGTAGTTTAATATCAAAGACGGACATCTGTCGTCTCCATAGTTTTGATTTAGAGGCAATTTTTTAATTCACAGTGTTCGTTATAATATTTAACACAATTTATTTTATAAATGTAGTGTTAGAGTTTGCTTTACTTTTTAATTTTGCTCTAGAGAATGCTATTAGGAAAGTCCAGGATAACAGAGAGGGTTTGGAATTGAACGGGTTACATCAGCTGCTTGTCTATGCGGATGACGTGAATATGTTAGGAGAAAATCCACAAATTATTAGGGAAAACACGAGGATTTTACTGGAAGCAAGTAAAGAAATAGGTTTGGAAGTAAATTCTGAAACGACAAAGTATATGATTATGTCTCGTGATGGGAATATTGTACGAAATGGCAATATAAAAATTGGAAATTTATCTTTCGAAGAGGTGGAGAAGTTCAAATTTCTGGGAGCAACAGTAACAAATAAAAATGATACTCGGGAGGAAATTAAACACAGAATAAATATGGGAAATGCCTGTTATTATTCGGTTGAGAAGCTTTTATCATCCAGTCTGCTGTCAAAAAATCTGAAAGTTAGGATTTATAAAACAATTGTATTACCGGTTGTTCTTTATGGTTGTGAAACTTGGACTCTCACGTTGAGAGAGGAACATAGGTTAAGGGTGTTTGAGAATAAGGTTCTCAGGAAAATATTTGGGGCTAAGAGGGATGAAGTTACAGGAGAATGGAGAAAGTTACATAACACAGAACTGCACGCATTGTATTCTTCACCTGACATAATTAGGAACATTAAATCCAGACGTTTTAGATGGGCAGAGCATGTAGCACGTATGGGCGAATCCAGAAATGCATATTGAGTGTTAGTTGGGAGGCCGGAGGGAAAAAGACCTCTAGGGAGGCCTAGACGTAGTTGGGAAGATAATATAAAAATGGATTTAAGGGAGGTGGGATATGATGACAGAGAATGGATTAATTTTGCTCAGGATAGAGACCGATGGCGGGCTTATGTGAGGGCGGCAGTGAACCTCCGGGTTCCTTAAGAGCCAGTAAGTAAGTAAGTAAGTAAGTAAGTAAGTAAGTAAGTAAGTGTTAGAGTTTGCATAAGGTTTCACTATACCTGGAAAGAGCATGAAAAATTTTATAAAAACCAAAGCTATCTAAATTTCATTTGAGGTCAGATGTCCGTCTTTGATAATAAGCTACTCGTGTATTTTTAATTAATTATATTGCCTGGCTGAAAGTGTAATGGACCTTCTTCAATACTTCCAACACATTTTCTTACTTAAGATTTAGTTATGGAAAAAAATTTCTAATGTTAAATTAAAACTAAGTTGATAAATTATCTTAGCTGATTAGTTTCGACTGCATGGTCATTCATCTTCAGAACTTGTGAGTTTCTTACTTGTTTCCGGTTTCTCCTGGAGTTGCTTTGGTGGAGAGTGCGTTTGTGTTCGGTATTGTGGAGTTAAATAGGATGTGTGTTCTGAAATTGAATTCTATATTCAGGATATTTTGTGGGTGTGTTTTGTGTCTCTGTGTATTTTATACTGTTCTAGTGAATTTAATTTTTGCATTTTCGATTGAATATGTAGGATTTCCATGTCTATTTCTATGTTTTCTTAAGGGGATAGGATGATATTTTTAGGTGAAAAATGAGTAAATTAAAAAAAAAAACTTCTTTAAAATACTCTGTGATATGTGTGGAATGCATAGCATAACATTTTGTGGATATTTGTGCCCTTATCGCATGTTGAGTCGCCATTTTTGAACTTTCTGAGCTATGGATATTTAAATCACACGCCCGCTTTTATCGGTTTCCAGTAACTTCATTTTTTTTTGCTACATTGCCAGACAAAAATGGATATAATTTCTGAACTATTAAAGATACATGCATGAAATTTAGAACACACATTCTTTAGACTATCAGAAAACTTTTCTCTGTAACAGAATTTTGTTAATTGATTTCATTTTAAAAATACGTTCGTTTGTTTGCAAGAAAGGAAATCAGAAAATTGTTATTAAATTTTAATTGTTTATTTTCCAAACGTAGGGACTAATATCAAAATTCTGTTACAGACAGTTTGTAGAGCATGCTTTTGCAAATACATTGCAAAAATTGTTTGTATCTATCTTTAAAACGGTTTAGATATTTCGGTTTTAGTACAATCCTGCATTGGGTATATATATATTTTTTTTAAATTTTGGCCCCCAAATATATATATATATATATATTTCAAAATATTTTTATTTGGTTGAGTTGCTACAGCTATGAGCTCTCTACATACAAAAAATTAATATTTTACACCAAATAGGAAAAAATAGGACAAATATTTTTATTTGGTTGAGTTGCCACAGCTATGAGCTCTCTACATACAAAAATAAATATTTTACACCAAATAGGAAAAAAGTGTAAAAAAAATACCATCCTCTCCCCTTAATTAATGGATCGCAGTACTAAACAAAACGATAGTAGGTCGCGTTGCTATACAAAGTGCCGCTACCATCTTTTTACGTATGATTTACGTCTACAGGATGTGAACGCGCGATAAGTTAGGTGAAGAACAAACGGGAAGATATACATACATCGAGATTCTATATTTGAAAATTACTCATCTCTATGAGTAATGGACCTAGTTACGACTCAATTCGTTATCACTTCCTGTTTTGAAGAGGTAACAGGACGTTCATAACTGAATACTTCTGAAACCACGAGAAACTGATAACTTAATGTCATGATACGGAATGAGGAAAGGTTAAAGAAATAAGCTTGTTCAAAAGACATCTGAATTTATATATAACTTTCAGCGTTGCAATAATTATCACATATTTAAGAACCTGTCATCTCAGGTGGTCTTTGTTATTAAATACGAGAGATGAGTATCCAAAATTGGCCGAGGAAGATAGATTAAAAGGAGACAATCATCCTTCGTATGGCGTCATTCGGAAGAAAAGCAACATTGGAAGACCTGTATTCAACATTTGTGGAACGTAACATAATAGTTACTGAATAAGAGAACTCCAAATAAAATTCAATATTCATTCTCGTCCAACTATGATAGTCGTTGCCTTCATCTATTATCATACCATAGTGGATAATCATTCTACTGGAAAGATGTTCCCTAAGAGATTTGGAATTTTCCGCATTACCAGACTGACTTAAGAATCGAACTCCTGAACATATTACAACGTGTTCATACCATGTGTATAAGATATGTGTACAATGTCCGACGATACGATCATATTTCGAATACTTATCTTGGCTCCGACTTAACTATCGCTGAACTTTACACTGTCTTTCTCTTCTGTTTAAAATTCTACGCACCTCAACTCCAAGTTATCTTCGTCCCATCTTGTGTATTTATGTTCCAATCATAACCTAAATACTCGATTTCAGATCAACGGTACATTGAATATTGCATCATAATACTTCACGATACTCTTCATCATTCACCGTTTCAATTTCTCGTGACTGGAACTCCCTAACTCATATCTTAAGGCAGTGGTTCCCAACCTTTTTTGACTGACGACACAATTTACTGAACACCCACGATATCGCGGCACACTTATTTGATTTTATTATTATTATTATTATTATTATTATTATTATTATTATTATTATTATTATTATAGCTAATAATATAAAAACAATAACGAGTACCTTTGTTTTGGACAAAAAGGTGATGAAACTCTGAGAAGAATATTTTAGACGACGGGGAGATGCTTGATATTCATTGCACGGGAATTTTGTCGTTTTTAACCTCCTTTTCGTCCAACTAAAACTTTCAAGATGTAAGTGGAATTCAAAGAAAAATTATATTAAAAACATCGTTATTGACATACATTTCGGTTCCACAATGAAAAATGCAACAAAAAGATGCCGGAACGCCGTTCCAGCACGTTTCGCCAGAAACAAAGCACTGATAACTTCTATATAGTGTCGGACATCCAGTGTTATAGATAGGTCGATTTAACATATAATAGAAAATTCTAAAAGAACAAGCAGCAAATTGATTGGCATTAGAAAAAAAACAAAGGTATGTGTAAAATATCCCAACCTATTTATGCTGGATGTGACGTCTGCGCTTGGTGGGTTGTACAGAGTTTCTCTATACGTGGCCTTATGGTCGAAAAACTGAACTGAGCATTGTTGCAGGTGTTCACGTTTTATTGGTAAAGTCTGACTCAAAGTAAAATGTACCATATCAAAGACTTCGTTGCAAATAAAAAATGCGTTGTAAAGAGATTTTTTGGATGGCATTAAATTTTTTTTTTCAATTTCAAAATATCGCGACACACCGGTTGAGAACCCCTGCCTTAAGGGGCTGTCAGACATTTACTAACTTCAAAACACGGTTGTCAAATAGACTGCTTAGACTGTCATCTTTCTTAAAATATAATTTTTCTAATATTCGATTTTTATTTTTAATATAATTATTTTAATAATTACTTCGATTCACATTGCTACAATATTATTTGACACTTAAAATTACAAGTAATTAAACTTGTCTTAATTTTGATATTATTATTATTATTATTATTATTATTATTATTACTATTATTAATTGTATATTGCTGTCATTTCATGTATGCAATTATTTTATACTAGCTGAGTGGAAGAGAAGGCCTTATGGCCTTAACTCTGCCAGTATAAATAAATAAACAAATGAAAAATACACAAATAAATAAACAAAGATATAAATATATTTATCTATAAATAAATACAATTTATCTCAATCCACTGTATGGGCTTATGCTGTCAATAAATCTACCGATAGGCCTAATGCAATTGAAAATCTTGATGTGACGTAGAATCATTGAGTTAGGTACTCTTTATAAAAAATAGTTTCTTTTCGCCAATCAGTAAAAAAAAAAAAAAAACAGTTGTTTGTTTTCGCCAAGCAGTAAAAAAAAAAAGTTGTTTGTTTTTGCCAACCAGTAAAAAAAATACATGTTTGTTTTCGCCAACCAATAAAAAAAATAGTTATTTGTTTTCGCCAATCAGTTGTAAAGATCATACTTTTACACGCTAGCAATAATTTATCCAAGTACAATTTTGTTTTATGGCTTCCTCACCAACAGTTTGCTTTAAAATGAACAGTATGGGTCGCTACCTACGATTGTCAAATAGAAATCAAGCTTCTACTATAAAGGCATAGTGGATTTTGCATGCTATTGTCAGACACAGAGAGGGTTTCAAAGGATGGTACGGCAAGACGCTTTATGTGAAGGAATAACAATTCGGGATATAGAGGTAACTTTCGGGAGTCAAACGCCTTATTCGGTGAGAGAATGATCGTGCGGCAATTGGGTTCTTCACAGTTATATTAATAGGTTGCTATACCTCAAAGCAGTACTAATCTTGGGATCAAAGTTGTAGTAAATGAAGTTAAATAGAAAGGCCAATAAAGTTAATAGGCCCTACATAATCTATTAATGGCTGTACCAAGAAATGTAAATTTAGTATAATATGCCTTGTCATTTAGGTAGTCTACTATGGCAGACATAATTTGCAATACATAATTATGTATATCAACTTTATCATAAGTGATATTGACAGCTATGATCAGATTCAGATGAAATTCTCTCCCACCCGTTTGCAATATTAGGCATGAAATGTATGGAGATGGTTAAGTTATTTTTTTTTGTTGTTGCTTTCAAGGATAATCTTGTCTGTATTCTTGAATTCGGCTCATTATGAAAAGGGATAGAAGCGTATTTCTTGTGCCAGCATTTCAATGAATACTGGATCTGATAAAGTTTAGGAATTTTTCCAGGAAAGGTACATATCACACACATAAACACACAAACACACTAATACACAAAAACACACACACAGATACTCTATTGCTTCATTTTTTGTAGACATTTCTCCAAATCAAAATTTCACTCTGATATTGAAACCGGTCTTTCAATATTACATTATGTAACTATAATTTGGTAATAACTATTACTTACTTTATAATATAATATAAAAATATTTATTTTATATGTTTAATCCAAATGACTTATCAGTATCTAAAAGAACAACCAATATTTGTAAATATAAATAATTCATTGAAGTTAAAAGTTATAATGCTAACATTTTCGCCTATTTGGCATCTTCAGGCACATATTCAACTGTCTCATGTGATACATTAATTTTACAGTGATTGGAATAACCATTAAATATATACATAAACAATCTTAAAATAAACATATTAAAAGCATGTATACAAATAAAATAAAATGATGCACAAATAAATAACATGTATGATTTGAGGCTTTCTCGGCGTTGGTTCGCTAATATGTTTTCGCGGGATATCAGCTGAGTTAAGATTTTGAAATGCTCCAAGCTTTCGACTGCTATCTCTGCAGCCATCTTCAGGGAAGTGATGTCCGAACAGAAATAAATAACAGTTGAGTTAATTATTGTTTTTAATTAATTTATCAGCATGATGGTTAAAACCAAATCAATATTCACATCACTTCAATTTATAACAATAATTAAAACAACTACAGAAACACAAAAGTTAAAAATTATGGACATTAAAACAGATTCAAGTTATATAAATGTTACTTTGGGTTTAAGATTAATTACTTCTGAATGTATCTTATTCTTGGACTCTTACTTTGAGAGAGGAGCAGAGATTAAGGATGTCTGCGAATAAGGTTCTTAGGAAAATATTTGGGGCTAAGAGGGATGAAGTTACAGGAGAATGGAGAAAGTTACACAACGCAGAACTTCACGCATTGTATTCTTCACCTGACATAATTAGGAACATTAAATCCAGACGTTTGAGATGGGCAGGGCATGTAGTACGTATAGCCGAATACAAAAATGTAAAGAGTGTGTTATTTGGGAGGCCGGAGGGAAAAAGACCTTTGGGAAGCCGAGACGTAGATGGGAGGATGATATTAAAATGGATTTGAGGGAGATGGGATATGATAGTAATGTGTGGATTAATCTTGCACAGGATAGGGACCGATGGCGGGCTTATGTGAGGGCGGCAATGAACTTTCGGGTTCCTTAAAAGCCATTTGTAAGTAAGTATGTATCTCATTAACGTATTGCACATGAGCATATATGTGTTTTACAAATTAATGGTTCGTGTCGGTATGTTATATGTAGCATTATTGTTAAAATTATAACAGTAATGATGTAATAAAATGTTATAGTTCACGTTAATTGCAATATTAAACTTTATTTATTAGCAGACGTCGAAATGTTTCAAATGGGTCCTTCAATTTAAGCTGCAAAGTAGAATGGAAGTATAACATCATTATAGCTATAATTTTAACAATAATGCTACATGTAACATAACGACACAAATCATTAATTTGTATAAAACACATATATGATAATAAGTTAAATTCAGAAGTAATTAATCTTAAACACAAGGTAACATTTATATAATTTGAACCCGTTTTAATGACCATAATTTGTAACTTTTATGTTTCTATAGTTGTTTTAGTTATTGTTATAAACTGAAGTGATATGGATATTGATTTGGTTTTAACCATCACACTGATAAAATTAATTAAAAACAATAATCAACTGAACTGTTATTTATTAATTTATTATTTTATTTTATTTGTATCCGTTAAGAAGACTGCTAGATGGGGCCGAAACAGGTCTACAGAGGCCTAATTCGTGAAGGATGATGATGATGATTTGTATACATGGCTTTAACACAGTCTAGTATATACAGTCGCGAAGCTCAATACATAGTAAATATGCAAGCATTAGGTAGTTGCTCACCAGTAGGATTGCTAATATCGCCTCGTTACTGGCAATGCAAAATAGTACCGTCACAGTCTATTGTTTCTAGCACCCTCAAAACTCAAGCTTCGTGACTGTATATAGTACTGAGGTTTTAATATGTTTATTTTAAGATTGTTTCTGTATATATTTAAAGGTTATTCCAATCACTGGAAAATTAATGTACCACATGAGATAGTTTGAATATGTGCCTGAAGATGCCAAATAGGCAAAAACATTGGCATTAAATCTTTTAACTTCAATGAATTATTTATATTTATAATTATTTGTTGTTTTTTTGCAAATATTGATAAGTCACTTCGACTGAACATATAAAATAAATATTCTTATATTATATTGTATTTTGACTTATCTGAATACTGTCACAATGCTTTCTAAGATGTTACTTGCTTGCCAAAATATATTTTTTTTCCTTTTAAATATCTAATATCGCTTCTGTAATTAAAAAAAAAAACAATGTTTCCGAAGTGTATGATAGGGAAACTTGTCAAATGCAATTTTTATACATGTAGGTATTCATTTAATATTATATGTTAAATAAAGTACTGTAAGTAGTAGGCCTATGTATTACACTTCATTCGTCAAATAAGTTATTATAGGTAGGTAGTCCAAAAACTGTTCTTGGCACGCGAACCACAAGTTACGGACACCTGCGATACGTTAAGAAACTAAAACTTTATTAACGGATTGTGAAAAGTTGTTTCAGTATTTCAGCGTCACTAACTTGTAGAATCACAGTGAATCAGAAGACTATAGTGTCGGCGAGCTAACTTTATACTCAACATTATTAGTCTGCAAACTTTCAACAAGCGAATTCCCTTAACTTCCGTTCCGGCTGACGAATCACGAGTGATAGTGATGGAGATGGGGCAGAAAAGTAGGCCAGGGAATTTCCAGAAGATGCAACGTGCACTGTGTACGCACATGTAAGCAGGGCGTTACAAAATTCCATGTCACCATTTAATGATGATGATGATGATGATGATAATAATAATAATAATAATAATAATAATAATAATAATAATAATAATAATAATAATATAATCAGTATTATTCACAATTTGATGGACACTGAATAAATTGTAATACATATTTTGAGAGGTGGTTATATCTAGGTCTATGAAAACAAGAGAAAAAGTATAATAAAGATGGTCCTAAAATTACTATCTTCCGAGATGTAAGTACTTTTTCATCAACATCATAGGAGATTCTAAATGAGATATGCATTGAAAAAGAGCGTTCAATGTTCTGAGTTGTAGTGCTATTCATTAACGCAAGACAAAAAGTCTAATAAGCATGCACCCTAAAATTAATATCATCCGAGATATTATGAGTAGGCCTACATTTCGTCAACATCATAGGAGATGCTGCTTTCATTGTAAAGCATACTTCTGCTCTACTGTGCTCCAACCACGAGAAAGTCTTTGCAGAATGACGATGTCAAAAGATGTCATAAGGTCACACACGTGGGTACTCGTATCTCTATTGGCTCGCTCTCACAGCAAAAACATTGTTACACACATATTTATACTACCCTAGTTACAAAATTAGATCACGGTTAATCTCCTGGTCTTTTAATCCCTCCATATAGGAAATAACATATGCAGGAGAGCGCATGGTTTTTAAACTGGCGTTAATTGAAAAAAATTCAAAAACAATTCCCTAGATATCTGTATTTTAGAAGATATCATTGTTCAGCCCTCCATAACAAAATTTCGTACAACAATCTACTTGCTGAATTTAATTTAATGTCTCTTGGAAGCCGTAGATTACTTGCTGAGCAAATTTTATTATATAAAATATTCACAAACAATAACATTGTTACACACATATTTATACTACCCTAGTCACAAAATTAGATCACGGTTAATCTCCTGGTCTTTTAATCCCTCCATATAGGAAATAACATATGCAGGAGAGCGCATGGTTTTTAAACTTGCGTTAATTGAAAAAAAATTAAAAAACGATTCCCTAGATATCTGTATTTTAGACGATATCATTGTTCGGCCCTCTATAACAAAATTTCGTACAACAATCTACTTGCTGAATTTAATTTAATGTCTCTTGGAAGTCGTAGATTACTTGCTGAGCAACATTTATTATAAAAAATATTCAACGGTCTACTGGATAATAGCGAAATATTATCATAAATCCAGATTAACGCTAGAACATCACATTTAAGAAATCGTCAATTGTTATATTATAACAAAACCAAACACTTCATCACATAAAAATTCACGAGTGTTAGAAATGTGTTCAAATTTCAATTAAATATTATGTAAAACATGGGATCTAGATTTCAGCATTTCTCACATGGAATACAACATTTTCTTATTAATATACTGAAGGTAGTTGATTTTATATAATATTGCTATTTGTTATTCTGTAATTTGCCAATTATAGCTACATTTTACATTTTTGCCTATTATATCTATATTTAACTATTTTTCATTTATTTTATTTTGTATTTTTCATTTATATCTATATCTGTGTCTCTTATTTAGGTAGTATCCATTTCTTTGTTCTTTTTTTTTCCTTTTCTCATTTTCCATTTTAATTTGTATTTACACTTGTATCTGTTTCATCTATTTTTTCATGTTATATGCAATTCTATGTTTTTTTAAACGAATATCTGTACTGTCTATTGTAATTGGGGCTTTGCCCAGTTATAGATAAAAAAATAAAAAATAACGATAATATTATCTATCTACTTCGCTCCAATAGATGACGCAATAGTAAGCACATTCCATGCACGGTTGATCTCCTGGTTGGAGAACAGTATGTCTTAGAGAATTACACCTTGTTACCGTTTTGTTTACTGCATTTCCGATATGATTATGAACTGTAAACCTAATAAGAAACTAACAAAGAGTTCACATTAGAAGATATGCTGTTCTTATACTACCAATATCAAAGCTCGGTTGTTATACAAAATATGATTTTAGGCCTCATGTTTACTAGACCCTTTTTCTTCTTTGATGAATACTATCACCTCTCAGAATATTGAATGCTTTTTTAAGTGATATCGCATTGAGCACTTCCTGTAATGTTTATCAACAAGTACTCCTAGGTCTATCTCGGAAGATATTAACTTTAGGACACATGTTTATTCGACTTTATTATCTTGTTTTGGTGACTATTGCCGCCTAACATAACATTGAATGCTCTCATTTCAATGGAAGATATCTTAAGATGCTCTTTTTTTTTAACCCATGTTTATTATAGTGTCAACTACCGGTAGGCCTATGTTGTTATGTTGCCTACTGGCATTCCACTGAGACAGTTTGATTATGAATAGACAGTGGATGAGGGATGACTTATCGTTGAATGTAGGTGCACATTTACTATATGTTACATTTTTTTCATTCAGATCATTGGCTCAACAGGTTTTAAACGTGAACAGACGACGTCAACATGCTACTGTATCTCCGTACAGTCAGAAGGAAAAGAAAAATAACGTACTGTAGTACATACTTTGCAAGTTCAGTCCTCGACATCATTGATGCAATTACCAGCGTTGCAGTAAACGACGATATATTCTCGTAAGTTGTCGAAGCTGAATCGTCTTCGCCTATCGCTTAAACAGTTTTTGTATCGAGAGAATTTCTGAAGAAAAACTCTAAAATGGCGATAACTCAATTTCTTTAGAGGAATATTTGTACTCAGCATCGTATTATACGTGTCGTTAGACCCTCACAACTAAATGATGATGATGATGATGATGGTGGTGGTGATGATGATGATGATGATGATGATGATGATGATGATGATCTAGGTGGTTCCTCAGATTTCATTTCAACGCATTTCCTGTGCGATGTACTGTTGCAATGTTTCTCTATAGCCTGAGTTGTTCTGGTTTTTATTTCAATTTTACATACATTACACATGATATTGTCGTCGTTAATACATAAAATGTCACTCTCATACTTCTTAGTTGCAATTTCGTATCTCTGAGCGAATTGAACGTTTTGCCGTCGACATTATGAATGGATCAGCACAACATATTCAACTCGTACTAAATACTTGACCAGGATAACACAACTGCACACAATGCGTTGCAATGTTACTATGAACGGACCGGGTTCCTTCGTTCTGTACGCTGCTGTACTCGCCAGGTACACAAAAGACGAACGACGCAGCACGTGCCATATACTCTGATATGAAACAACTTCACTTTTGCTTAAGTCATCCCGCATACACTGTCTGATTATGAAGCATTTCACATTCTCGTGACAGTGCTATGTTGCCTAACAAACAGTACACCTCGTTAATAAAATATAACAAAATAACTTAAATTTTTGTGACACAGCTTACAATCTCTATAAATAAAATTCATGTTAGCACAACTTAATGTTAAATATTTTAACCATAAAATATGAATATAGTGTCAAAATTATATATAATTAATTTTTACTTGGTTATTTAACGACGCTGTATCAACTGCCAAGTTATTTAGCGTCAATGGGATTGTTCATAGCAAGATGTGGCCAAGGATTCGCCACAGATTACCTGACATTTGCCTTACAGTAGGAGAAAATATTGGTAATCAGCCCAAGCGGGAATCGAATCTGCGCCCTAGCTCAACTACAGATCGGCAGGTAAGTGTCTTAGCCGACTGAGCTACGCTGGTGGCCTATCATTAATATTAAATAAAGTTAAGATCTCTTGTTAAATATTTTGTTGCCTTTCATTGTTAACAAAAATAATTCCAGGAACATCGATTAAAATCTAAACGTCACCTACAACAACTACCTTGCAATTTTCCTACTACTTAAAAAACCAAAACCGCTTCGTGGAATAGTACGTCCAGGTAGGGAAACACTTTAATAGAGGGTGGTTACGTATAATTCGAGCCAGGGTTCAGGAATATCAGGCATTTATAGGCACATGCACGAGACACAGCAGTAAATTATTGTTTGCCCCGTTTCTAAGATGCACTGTTCATATTTGTAGAGCTACGTTATTCTTTCAAAACTGTTAAGATGGAAATTTTCTGGTCCCTTATTTTCACCTGAAGAATTTTAGACCAGAGGCTAGCTTGCTTGCTTACTCGCTCGCTCGTTCGTTCGTTCGTTGGTTCGTTCATTTTGTTTTGTTCGTTTCCTCGTTTACTTAGTTACTTGTTTACTTAGTTACTTAGTTACTTTTTTACTTAGTTACTTACTTAGTTACATAGTTACTTAGTTACTTACATATTTATTTATTTATTTATTTATTTATTTATTTAATGTCTATAACAGAGCAAAGCCCCAATTACAATAGACAGTACAGATATTAAAAAAAAAAAATAACATTTCATATAACATGAAAAAAGAGATAAAACAGGTACAAATGAAGAGTCAACTGCAAGAATGATGGATGTCATTTGCAATTGAAAGTTTGAAATGCTTAGCGCTCAAAGCTTAACTGTGATTTTCCTATCATTACTGGACAGTGGACAATGACTATCAGTGTTAATGCCATATAACTCTGTATGTACATTCTATATGTATTAAGCTATGCATTGACAGTCTTGGTTCATTTTCGACAAGAAAGTGACATCCATCATTCTTGCAGTGGACTCTTCAAATGCAAGATACGAGTGTAGTTACAAATGAAAAATTAAAAAACAAAAAAACAAAAAAAAAAAATAGATACTACCTAAATAAAAGACACAGATATAGATATAAATGAAAAATACCAAATAATAATAATCTAGTTATTTATTTGTTTTTAATTTGTTTATTTAACGCCGCTATATCAAATGCGAGGCTATTTAGCGTCGATGGAATTTGTGATAGCGAGATGATATTTGGCGAGATGAGGCCGAGGATTCGCTACAGATTACCTGAAATTTGCCTTACGGTTGTGGAAAACCTCAGAGAAAACCCAACCAGGTAATCAGCCCAAGCGGGAGTCGAACCCGCGCCCGAGCGCAACTCCGGATCGGTAGCCAAGCGTCTTAACCGACCGAGCTACGCCGGTGGCTGAGATCTAGTTATGTGAGTGATATTTAATTTTTGGGAAAATACTGACTACATACTTCCTCAGTGAGAATTGATCAAATTATCTTGCGAGGAAGTTAAGATTTAAAAGAAAATTTTACAGAAAATTTGTATTGAATTGCTATTGTATGTTTTTGATTTCAAATAAAGACAGTTTTTGCGTAAAAATATTACATTTCACGGGTATCATTACGGGTTCAATCGACTTCTAAATGAGGAAAATCCCTGCATAATAGGGATATCCTGAACTAGCACCAACAGATAGCGCACGTGTACTATGAGGAATGCGCTTTGCATTTGTTTTTCTGTATATAAACATTGAGGGTATACGTAGTGTATTAGTATATTAAATACTCTTAAAAACAACTAAAAATGGCAAATTTTTGTTATGTTCCTATATGTAAAAACCAGGGAAAGCTTTTTGTCTTCAATCAGATTCTGAAATATTCTGAATATATGCTTTAAACCTTAAAAAATATAAGTAATAAAATTGGGCCTCGAAAGTGCTAGCTATTAAATAAAAGTAACTACTTCAAGTAAGGAATTGTTGACTATAGTTTCATTTTGGAAGAGGAAAAAGAAAAATGAATAAAAACATATGCAACCTCGACAGCGAGCTATGTTAGCTTAGATTATATGCAGTAGTTGTAGGAGTCTCCAAATTTTACGCCTGCAGTAAACTCTCGATAAACTGGAATGTTTATTATCCAGGACGATCCCTAGTGAAATCCATTTCGTGAATAATGTTTTTAATGTACTGTACCCTAATTATTAAAGCCATGTTTTAACTTCAAATTATCAAAATCAACCCACACAGTATTCAAAACTGCATGTCCTTAACCACAAAACGCACGACTAATCGTGATACTACTGCGATCATATTATATCATCCTATTAAAAATTGCATTTGTTCTTTTTGCAACTACAGAAAAAATACAAGGAATTCAATCTCGATATATAAATCTCGATAGACTCTTCCCTATAAAAACACACTGGTGGCTGCATATCCTGTTTTTAACGTACGGTTCTTAAATACTAATTATTAAAGAGGGCAATAACACTTTCGACATATTTGCTATTTTTTTATTCGTGCATATTATTCCCAAAGTTCTCGTTTAGGTTCATGAACATTCAATTTACTCGTATCTATATTCTGCATACTGCAGATTTCCCCACCCATCTCGGGGAATCGCTCAATATTATACAGGTTTACGTTATTATTTATTGTAAATTAAATTAAATTATGAGGTAAGAAAATATTGAATTATATTAAGTTATACTAGGTTATACAAAATAACTGTAAATATAATTTTGACACGGACAGAAAACCAACAAGTGGGAAAACGTAATCAACTGTAGCATATGACAAAACATAGCCCTACAACATGTTGCGCCGCATGGAACGCTCCTGCCATCTCACGGTAAAACTTCGCATAAGATATCCCTATTGAGACATGCAGACATATAATTAGACATAGTGCAAGACAGATATGCTGAAATGAACTTTTCGACGTCAGCGATGCTGGTAATTTATATTTCCGTGACTATTACACTCTTACTACGTCATACTACTTTTGACCAATAAAACGGTACGAAAGGACGTATTTCGACCAATCATGGCTGCTTATCGCACAATTTTATCGCGTCCCTAGCATTTGTTTAATTTTATCGCGTTCCTAGCATTTGTTTCTTTGTTTGCCAACATTTGAAACCGCGCTGGTCTGGACGTCAAAAATATATATAAAATTACAAACCACTCCAGTCGATGCACAGCAGTTTCAAATATGACTCGCATTGGCATTCAAGAACAAGAATTAATAAAAATCACTGATCATACCTATGCATCTTCTGAAATCCGATTTACAAATAAATGAAGAGCACCATTCGGAAATCCTGAATAACTTGAATACACCATGTAGGCCTAAATCAACGAGTTCCACTTCTATTACGCACACGTCCAATATAACATCAATTGAACCACCATCCATATTCAAATTTGAAAATTGTACATTCAATAATTATTCCTTTTAAAATTATTCATCTTTATTTTTTATGTCGTCGTCGTTAATTAAAACTTTTCTAACACTTGTGTATATTAGTTAGGTTATGTTATAGCTGCTGCTATATGATATTATGGATAGTCACGTATCAGAGATTGTTTAATATTAAGATTTATTGAAAATAATCTGTCAAGTGACGTTGATTACTGGGATTCGGATAATTGAAGTGGAATGCAACTGTCTTAATAAAAATGAAACTGAATCAACAAAGCTTTCTTGACTAGTAACCGTCTACAGAGTTCAATGAAGATTCCATAGTTGGCACAACTGCCATCTAGCGTAATGGTGCAATAATACATTTGAAGACAGGTTTATTTTCGTAAGTCAATTAATATTTTATTGTATTGGAGTACTTTGTTACTTATAATCTTTATATAGCCCTACTTTCTTCTAATCGTGTAATAGTCAATTAAATCCCACTCGAGTTTTGATTTTCTCTAGATAAATCAAAACCTCTAGTGAGATTACTGTTGATAATCTCCAAGTTTATTTCTTGCTGCATCAGGATGCTTTAACTTTATACTTCTTACACTGAGGAAAAAATCTTATCTATTCGGAAAACAGACTGTATTTGACCTACAGAGAGCAATGCGAATATTACCAGGATCGGTTAACATAACGAGAGTTGTATGAAGTGAAATAAAGCAAATACACATCGAATACTGTAGTGTCTGACCCTGACATCAGTTATCATTCCGTTTCATGTGCAGACTGAAGCAAAGCCGATGTAGTTTGAAGTGTTTTGTTTTACCTTTGTATTTTTGTGTACAAAACACATTCCATTTTGCTAATGTTGAGAGCATACTAAAACTCGCAGCATTTCTATGTACAACATGAACAGCTTTCGTACAAAAAGATATTATCAACGAATCAGCCAGGGATATCAATGAAATCTTAGCTTGTTGACGTTAAATAGTAATATTACAAGTGTAGCAACTTCGAATCTCTACACCAGGGATGTCAACACTCTTATTTCATAAATGCACTATCACAGTATCTCTATGATGGGGCATTCGTTCCGTTAAATTACGTATTTTAATGTATAGTTCACCAGTAAGTGGATAAATTTGACATAAAATTAGTTATATTAAATACAATAAAATTTAAACTCACTGGTGTCATGGAAATAACACGTGTTTTGTCATTATAATAAGTCTGAATTCAAGCTCAAATGATAACCCAAAACAAGCTAGGTACTACTCTATACAGCTATACACCCTATTCTGACACAGCTACTTTATCCGAACCTTAATAATAATAATAATAATAATAATAATAATAATAATAATAATAATAATAACTCTGTCCGAAACTTTCTAAAAGGCATAAAATATTAATTGCTTGTGGCGTTTCTACAAGTCTGTCACACGTATTATAAACGTAACTAAATGACTGTTTATTAAAGTAAATAAAAGATCATTTCACCAGATTTATAGTTTGCACATTTACAGTTGAAGTAGATGCACTATTAATTATGAGTAGGCCTAGAGATCCGTATCTTAGCCACAACTCTTTGAAGTTAAGTGAGTACGGAGTTTGTGAAATGAGACAAATGGCCTGGCGCGTGATGCTGTACGATGGAAACATTGTAAACAGATTACGTCCGTGTCGAGGACATAAAATGATAATTTTAAGAATAAGGCTGTATTGTGTATTACAAAAAAAAATAAGGGCCATTTGCAGAATTTGTATAACAAATGATGATGTCCATCAGTTCATACCCTTCTCATTATTGCATTTATAACGGTAGAGTTATAAATTCCTAATAGTGATTCAATACTAATGTAAACGTCACAAGAATTATTTTCTTCATGTAAAAGATTTCACGAGAATAAAATAAAATTCTCATAGTAACAGCTACAATGCCGTGTCCATACTAGTTAAGTATTTAAAAAGGAGCATGATTATGTCCAGATAAAGGTTTGTTTAATAATGTAATTGTGAAAAAAATTTACGAAACATTTGATATTATTGAAACTTCTTTATTTATGTCTGAGTTTACATTTCCTTAAATATGATTGCATAATTTATTACTCTAGTCCAGACAGGTGTGTGTTACACCATTCTGTTCCTATGGATACGCAGTTTAAAAAGAAATCCCACAGATGTCAGCACAAGCCAGGATGATGCACAAAAAAGCTATCTTGATTGTACTGCTATGTTCACCCATTTTGATTTGGCGAGTTTGTGTGTCAAACTCTTGCTTTGTGTTTTAGTCTAAGCGTGCATTTTTACTCTGTCAGATCTGTTTGTGTTGTCTTTTCCACAAATAACAACATATAAAGTCAAGGTCAAGAGGAGATAATAGTACACGTGTGCAATAGTTAAGTCGCTATTTGCGACTTTCTTGCTCACATAGCAAAGTAAAAATTACTCTTGTAAAAGCTATCTATTTCAGTTCTTCCATATACATACTATAGTGGATTTTTTTTTGACTACATAACTTGTCTTATGTAAGTGAACTTGTCTAGCTTGCATGGCCTTCTTAGTGGTGGGGTGTGATTTCAAGACCTGTTATTTTGTCGCTGTGACAGGTTTTGTCGCTAGTTCCGACTGTGACTATAGCTCCAAAATCACAGCTCCGAGAAATAGCCACTCCTGACCGATATGTGACTCATAGCAATGACGACTGATGTACAGTTCCCCAAAAAATGAATGAGACGCCTGTGACTCTTGGTGATGCGCAAATCTAAGTTCTATAGCGCGGTTCACACGATATCGACGTAATCATGTAGGAAGACATCTGGCACTGCATGCGTATTTTCACCCTATTCCAAAGTACATACCAGTCAAAATGTTATTAATTATCTGTCCACTTCTGGTACAGGTTCCTGATTACATTCCAGTATCTTATAGGGCTATCTTTTATGAAAGTATGGAAGGAACAGTGTGGCAAAAAGTCACTTTTCTTAGAAGGAGAAAGCAATGTTATTATGAAATGATAAATTAGAGCAACGACAAAGACCACAAGGACCACGAGAAAAATAACAAGGACCACGATAATGATCACGAGAAGAACCAGGACCATGATATGGACTGTGAGAAAGAGAACAATACCAACGATAAGGGCCATGGCGAAGACAACAGCAACTACAAAATCACAAGGACTATGACAAGGACAAAGACAAGAACAACGACTAGGTCCATGACAAGAATCACGATATGGACCACGACAAGCGCAACAATAAGGATCACAATAAGGACCACGATAAGTATCCCGACATGGACTACAGGGATTACGATAACATCCACGAAATGGACCATGATATGGATCACAAGAGGCACAAAAGGACCGATAAAAACCATGACAAATACAACAAATACCACGATAAAGACCATGAAAAACATAAGGGCGACACGGATAAATACAAGGACAAGTGCCATGATAAAGATTATGATATGGATCACGACAAGCACCACGATAAGAATCACGACTAGGACCAACACCACGATAAGGACCATAACAAAAGCAACAAGTATCATGATAAGGACCACAATAAAGATAACAAAAGCAACAAGTATCATGATAAGGACCACAATAAATATAACAAAAGCAACAAGTATCATGATTAGGACCACAATAAAGATAATAAAAATCGCGGTAAGAACCATGACAAATTCAACATAACATAACACAACACTTACATCATGTTTTGGTCATTGTCGTGATTCTTGTGGTGGGCCTCATCGTGGTCCTCGTTGAGCTCATTGTGATGCTTACCGTGTGGTCCTTGTTATATCTTAATGTCGCCTATAATCTGATATCTTCTTCTGCCCAAAACTCTTTACTCGTTCACTATTCCTTCCAGTGCATCCTTCAATAGGCAGTTTATTCTCAGATAGTTATCCAGTCAATTCCTTTACCTCTTCCTGATCAGTTTCAGAATCATTCATTCTTCAACCACTCTTTCCAACACAGCTTCATTTCTTATTTTGTCTGTCCAATTCACATGTTCTATTCTTCTCCATATCCACATTTCAAATCCTTCGCTTTCGTTTTGTCATTCAAATAGGGCAAATTCATTTGTACGGTGATGCTCGTTCGGTTTGGTGGTTTGCTGTGTATAAATTAGAGTTGGGTCGATTCGTGAACGAATCGTTCATTCGAACGACTAATAATAAAGAATCGTAAGAATCGATTCGTGGTATCAACGAATCGTCGTTCAAAAGAATCGTAACGAATCGTCGTTCAAAAGAATCGTAACGAATCGTCATTCAAAAGAATATGAAGGAATCGGCATGGTATCGTAACCCACGATTCTATTCGTTGTTTGATGTAACCTGTCAACGGACATTTCCGAACCGTGTCGAATGCTCCCGAGCGAGAGTGAAATCAAAATATGTACTGCATTTGTTAAGTATGGAAAATAATAAACACAAACATGAAATTTGCATAGTTAAATAGAGATGTAATGCAAAAAATGTACTTCATAATAAGGTTCAGTTGATAAATTATAATTTAGAGACATTATCTTGGGTAATTTTGTAGACTAATGGAGTTCATACTGAATGGTTCCAGCCAATGAGAAAGAGACATTCCAATGTCTCGCCTCTTATGCCATCTATGAGAGAGATGTAGAACGTTTTTGTTCTACGCGTGGTTTGCAAAGGAAAGTGTCTTGCGACGATTCAAAAGAATAGTTTGAATCGTAGACTGGGAAGAATCGTGAACTCGTTGACGATTCAAAAGAATAGTTGGAATCGCAGACTGAGAAGAATCGTGAACGAATCGTTAGAATCGATTCGTAATGTGTGATTGAATCGTTGGAATCGACTTCTGAAAAAGAATCGTGTTGCCCAACTCTAGTATAAATGCGTCTTAAAGGAACTAGGTAATGATTATGGGTCAAAAATCCAATTTTTTATTTTGTGTTTTAAAAAAGTACAAAACTTTCTCTTTTAAAAACATAAATATTGTGGGAGGTACTTCTGCAGATAGGACCTTTAAATGGCCTCTCTAAATTTGGCGGTGCATGTAATTCATACATTCCTCTTTTTTTTTTAATTCAGTTTGCCACAAGTTGACATTTTTCAAACTTAAGTGCATTTTTCTCTGAAACTACTGAATCAATTTACATGAAATTTTTACAGTGTTCTCTGAAGCCTGCGTTCTACATAGTAGACCTACGGGTTTAAGAATATCACACTCGTAACACGAGGAAAAGTATATATGCATTGCACTGAAAAATTGCAAAAAATATTAAACAAAGTTCAATATTATTTTCTTGTTCACTAGGGGTTAAATATTTAAGTAAATTTTGCTTTACAATTTACAATATAGATTACTAGATAACTTAAAAAAAATACAAGGTATATGAGTGAAGATTGTAGCAAGTAACTTGCACCTGAAGAATGAGGTACACTTAGCAAAGTGGGAAAACAGGCTTTAGCACTAGGATACGAAACTAATTAATTGTCTTGTGTACCAATGAATTCAGAATCATTGATTGTATACCCATGGGAATTTTTGTTCTACTCTGAACACTAAAAGTCTAGAAATATTGAACTAACCTTTTGTACTGAAATTTTGTAATCGCACAGGCATCACTACCTACTCCCCTTAAGTTAGAAGATTTAAGATATTATACTCATTATCTACTGTATTTGGCTGGTAGTAAGTAGGCCTAAACAAGAACATAATGTGAAATAAATAATACGTTTAAAAACATTTACGGTACCAACTTCATTTTGCACTTTCTTCTCATGCTATGCCATCCTTTTATAATTGCTTCTGCTACCACTATCCAAGTTTTCCCTTTCACATCCCTATTGCAGTAGTGTTTGTCCTTAAAATCATATAAATATGGTTGGTGTTCAACTTCTGTTATAGATATCTCTGGATCAAAGATATTATTGGAACAACAGTGCGCCCTTCTCTAAAGAAACCTACAAATATAATAATAATAATAATAATAATAATAATAATAATAATGATTTATTTTAGCTGGCAGAGTTAAGGCCGCATGAACTTACAAAGAATTCAACAATTTGATTTAGATGAGAGTTACATGTATACAAGAGTTATTTACGAATTAAACAACAAAATACTATGAACTATTAATTAAACACTGAAATAAACTGTGTAGCAGAATTAAACTAAAATAGCCTACATAGAATGTTAATATATTTCAAATGATATTAGATAATAGAAAGAGATTATTATGAGACAATTTTGAAAATACAGCACAATCAGGATGATGTCTAAAGAAAAAAGCAACAGTGTAGTCAGTAATATTTTAAATCAGTATGATTGGAGTGAAATGCTAATAAGGTTATCTTTTAAGCTGTTCTTAAAGGTGTTTGTTGTCTTGCAGCCCCTAATACTTTGTGACAAGGAATTCCATTGACGCGAGGTGGATATTGTAAAAGATGGGGAATAACAAGATGTTCTATGAAGAGGTATATTTAGCGTGCCACATATAAGTGATCTGGTATTTACGTCGTATAGATAAGAGAAACGAGACGAAAGGTAAATATACTGGCGGTCCTGGTCGCCGCTTTCAAGTCGCCAATCTGGCCGTAGCCTAAGCGTTCACACATCGCGATAACGCCTCGCTAATTAGAATTGTTGATATAAGACATGGCTCCGGTAAATCAATTCGCAGAAAACCGATAAACAAACTGTCGGCTTGTGATGCGAAACATTCTCAATCGCCAAGAATCATCCCAAAGCAAAAAGCACACTGTGAAAAAATCACTATTATCTGTCACAGTGATTTTTCCGAAGCTGTCACAGTTCGGAGCTGTGACGGTAAAACGCTGTCACACCCCAGATCTAGATCAACTGTTATCATACCAGCATCATTTCCTTTTATACACATTTCATTAGGAAACTACCGCCTATCGGCTGATGCAAAGATGAATGAGATGGTATTGCCCCTATTCTAAAATATAAGTTCTTAGGAAACTGCGACAAAGTTTGAAGAAAAATAAACGTTACTATTCCTCTGTCTTCTACGTAGAGAATATAGAGGTTTCAATTCATCAAAGTTCAGAATGTTATCCTACTCATTTGGATAGTTACAAATTATTAACTGTGTGTATGTATTGTGGGTCCCTATCACCACGGCATGGCGCGTCCTCAGGTTGCGGATCGAGGAGACAGCCTCCAGATATGAAGGGCAGCTGTGAATATATTGAATAAGCAGTCGCGGTGAGCCTTATGAGGGGTGGTCCTCCATCTTGGGGGCTGGGCGAAAGGCTAACAACCCATCAGCGTAAAAAACAGCTTGTTACGAATCCTTCAAATAAGCCTCGGAATGGGACTGATTCTCTGGCACGACCGCAGCAAAGCCAAAGTATATGTTTATGTCTCGTGACGAGAATATGGTAAGAAATGGAAATATAAAACTTGGAAGTTTATCTTTACAAGAGGTGGAAAAAATCAAATATCTTGGAGCAACAGTAACAAATATAAATGATACTTGGGAGGAAATTAAACACAGAATAAATATGGGAAATGCGTGTTATTATTCGGTTACAAGCTTTTATTATCCAGTCTGCTGTCAAAAAATCTGAAAGTTAGAATTTTTAAAACAGTTACATTACCGGTTGTTCTTTATAGTTGTGAAACTTGGACTCTCATTTTGAGATAGGAACATAGGTTAAGGGTGTTTGAGAATAAGGCGCTTGGGAAAATATTTGGGGCTAAGAGGGATGAAGTTACAGGAGAATGGAGAAAGTTACACAACACAGAACTGCACGCATTGTATTCTTCACCTGACATAATTATGAACATTAAATCCAGACTGAGTTGGGCAATGCATGTACCACATATGGGCGAATCCAGAAATGCATATAGAGTGTTAGTTGGGAGGTCGGAGGGAAAAAGACCTTTGGGGAGGCCGAGACGTAGATGGGAAGATAATATTAAAATGGATTTGAGGGAGGTGGGATTTGATGATAGAGACTGAATTAATCTTGGTCAGGATAGGGACCAATGGCGGGCTTATGTGAGGGCGGCAATGAACCTCCGGGTTCCTTAAAAGCCAGTAAGTAAGTAAGTATGTGACAGACCAGTTAGGTGAAGATTTCTGAACATTGAGAGATTACTGTATACTTCGCCAGCAATAAAATAGTCCAATCTACACTTCTTTTGAATAATCCATCTTTGCTTGCTTTCTCATTTAGAATGATAGTAGGGATAACGATATGAATATTTATGTAATATAACGATATTGAGATGTAATAAAAGAATTGGATTTTTAGTGCATATAATAGTGAAGTTTAACAGTATGTAACAGATAAAACATTCTATCTAGAGAAGCAAAACTCAGACCATAAACGATTGTCATCCATTCGCATGAGCCCGTTTGTTTACCTACAGCAGTACTACGCATAACAAGCTATTCTCGTCGGTGGAAAGTGTTAATATTAGTTTTTTGGAATGAAGTAGACGCCTCTGTTTACCCACAGAAAACGTCCGCAATGTTTTAATTCATTATTTCAATACGAAATCAAAACAAATGTAACCAAACAAACGCAGAAACCGCAGTTAATAAAGTGGGAAACAATGAAAACAATAATACACAAGATGGCAGTTGTGCGTATTATTTAACAACGATAGATTTGGGTGTTCGTTATTTTATCTTTCTGCAGCTGTTTCACCAATAATTGTGGAGTACCAACAGTGAAACAGGATGGACACGCTAATGGTATATTTATTTTGCATTTAAGATATCTATATTAATTATATTGAATTCTGTGAGCGCGACTCCTGTTAACGAAATTGTGAGCACATGGAAGCTTCTATTGTGGTATTTTACCACTAATTTAAAGCGTGCGTTCTGAAGATTATGGCAAAATTAATAAAAATTCAAATAACTTTCTCACTGAGTTACATTTTTGGTAACAATTATGGACGACCACTTCGTTTATAATCCGTTAGATAGTGCTTAAATCGTGTCTATGAACGAAGGTGTTTTGTCATCGCCATCTTAAATTACAAGCCACGATGTTGATAAATTTGGCAATGCTGTGCAAAGGCTGACGGAAGTGTAAACACGTATTGGTCTATTGTTGCGAATTACATAATTTAACAGCATTGATCAAAAAGATAATTATGGTATAAATTTGCGGTGGCTTAATGCTTCTGTAATGTGATAACTTACACTTGTTGTCATCGAACTTTCAGAAATCTATAACAGTAAGAATTATTCTCGATTTAAGGTTAATGTTACTTACGTCCCGACCACTATTGCATTGTATTGTATTGTATTTATTAACACTCCATGGTATTCATACATGCTTACAGCTAGAATATGGAACAAGTCAAAAAAACTTACTACTATTATAAAATCTTAATTTATAGTCACAGTCTAGATGAAATATATACAGACGAGATTTACAATATAGTCTATTAGTACAACACATAGTTTTAGTATCAATTTCATGAAGTGTTATTGAATGTCATGAATTCACCTACAGAATAGAAAGCGTGAGAAATTAGGTACTTCTTTAATTTGGCCCTAAATAATTTTATGTTTTGAGTTTCATTTTTTATATCGATAGGGAGGCTATTAAAAATGTTTACTGCCATATAACGCACTCCTTTTTGATAGCACGATAGACTTGCCGATGGAGTATGAAAGTCATTTTTTTGACGTGTATTTATGCTATGAACTGTTGAATTAGTTACAAAGTTTTCACGGTTACATACGAGGAAGACTATTAATGAAAAGATATACTGACAAGCCATGGGCAATATTTGTAGTTTTTTGAAAATAATCCTACACGACTCCCTAGATTTGGCATATACTATTATTCTAATTACTCTTTTTTTGTAATAGAAATACATTGTTACTATCTGTGGAATTTCCCCAGAATATTATTCCAAAACTCATTACCGAGTGGAAGTATGCAAAGTATATTGTTTTTAAGGTATTGATATTTACTATCTTTTGCGTAGATCTAATAGCAAAACAAGCTGAATTTAGTTTGGGGGTAATTTCTTTAATATGATTTTTCCAATTTAACACATTATCGATTTTTAAGCCAAGAAATTTGGTTGTTGTTGTTTCTAATAGGATCTATTGTTAATTATTGCGCTAGAAATTTGCGACATTGAATTTGGACAGGATTTAAATTGAATTATGTTAGTTTTGTTACAATTTAATACTAATTTATTGACTGAGAACCAGTCACATATTTTGAAGAGAATTTCCTCTGTTGAAGATTGGAATGTGTTGGAGTTATTGGCTGTAATTACTATACTTGTGTCATCTGCAAATAATATGGGATGACCTACATCTTTTATAAGTGGGGCAAGATCATTTATAAACACTAGAAAAAGTAGGGGACCTAATATTGATCCTTGAGGAATTCCATTACTAATAGTTCCCCATGTCGATGTAGATTTCATAGTTGTATTGATTTCAACTTTCTGTTTCCTATCTATGAGATATGAGTAAAACCATTGGTGTGCAACACCTTTAATTCTATAATAATCTAATTTATCTAGCAGCATTTTATGATTTATACAGTCAAATGCTTTGGATAAATCACAGAAAATCCCTCCAACTTGTAACTTTTTATTTACTGCCTCCAGAATTTTGTCAGTTAAACTAAATGTTGCATTTTCTGTGCCTTTATTTTTCCTAAATCCAAATTGTTCTGGGAGTAAAATGTTGTATCTTTCTAGATGATGTTATAATCTTTTATACATTACTTTTTCAAAGATTTTGGAGAAGACTGGTAGAAGTGATATGGGTCTGTAATTTTCTGGAGACGTTGTTTCTCCCTTTTTGAAGATAGGAATAACCACTGAATATTTTAATCTCTCGGGAAATATACCATTGAACATTGAATAGTTACATGAATAACTTAATGGCCCAGCTATAATATGTGAACTCGCTTTTAATATTTTGCTTGTTATTTCATCATACCCTGAGGAGTTTTTTGACTTTAGATTGTTAATAATTGCAATTATTTCTTGTTTGTTTGTTGGAAATATTTGAATATTTGGGAATTTTGTCGGAAAATATTGTGTTAAAGAATCTAAACTGTTAGTAACATTATCTTGGGGGATGTTGAGGTTATCAGTTATTGTAAGAAAATATTTGTTAAATATGTTTGCAATTTCATTTGGGTGTATGGAGACATAGGCCAGTTTTACACCAATCCTAAACATATTTAGTATAACTTGTTGCACGGCCGACTTGATGCTCGCTTCGCTTCTCCTTTACCGGCCTTGACAATTCATTTTGATCCCTGTGTTAAAGCTGTAATCGAGAAAATATGAAATTCCCTCCAGATGGCACTGACTCCCAAGGATCACTGAGGAATGTGTGTATGGTTTCTTGTACGATTATAATTAGTGATATTGTGTTTCTTTCTACTAGTATGTGAGTTTATTGTGATACGATTGAAAATGGCATATTGTTGTGTACCATTGTGTACTTCGAATAGAAAAAAAGAGTGGAGGAGCAATATCATTCCACGAATTTCCGAGTGACAGGGAAATATGATTATATTTCGCGACCAGAATATTGTACGAAATCGAAATATAAAAATTGGAGTTGTATCTTTCGAAGAGGTGGAAAAATTCAAATATTTTATTTTAATTTAGTAGGTTATTTTACGACGCTTTATCAACATCTTCGATAATTTAACGTCTGAATGAGATGAAGGTGATAATGCCGGTGAAATTAGTCCGGGGTCCAACACCGAAAGTTATCCAGCATTTGCTCATATTGGGTTAAGGGAAAACCTCTAAAAAAAACTTAACCAGGTAACTTGCCCTGACCGGGAATCGAACCCGGGCCACCTGGTTTCGCGGCTAGACGCGCTAACCGTTACTTCACAGGTGTGGACAAAAATTCAAATATCTTGGAGCAACCGTAACAAATATGAATGGCACTCGGAAGAAAATTGAACGCAGAATAAATATGAGAAATACCTCTTAATATTCGGTTGAGAAGCTTTTATAATCTAGTCTGCTGTCAAAAAAATCGGAAAATTAGACTCTATAAAAACAGTTATATTACCGGTTATTCTGTATGGTTGTGAAACTTGGACTGTCATTTTGAGAGAGGAACAGAGGTTAAGAGTGTTTGAGAATAAGGGCTATTCCATCTCAAATCGACCGAAATATAGAGAAAATTGACATTGCAATTTTTAAATACAATGAAACTTTTTCTGTCCGTTGACAAGTGTGATATAATGCTTTGTGCAAAGTTTGAGGCATCAGAAGTTCATAGTGATTAAATTAAAAATATTTAAATTTATCGTATTTTCATAAAATTAGCAACTTTAAACTATTGTGGCTCCGAAACCCTTTCACCCAATGATCAAAATCATGGTTTATTTTGATGCTAAGAAATTAAAGTTTATATTGACATGTAAACAGTTTTTCTTACTTTTTATGAAAATGGAGAAATTTATATTTTTCTTCATTAAGACGCTTTTGACCACGAAAAAATATTTCTAAAATATATGGTTTGATTCCGTTGATAAGAAAGTATTGAAAATATCAAATAAAGAAACTAAATAGTACACGCGTGAACTAGCCAGCTGACTGTGAGACGGGAGCTAGCCGAGACAAGCAAGACCAGGAGACAAACATGTCATGTTTCGTCTAGTAGCGCATAGCTGGGCTAGCTTTATGACAAGTTTTCATAAACATAGAAGTAAAATGACGCCCAACGCTCGCTTATCTTCAGCTCTCGGCCAGTGCATGCGGTACTGCACCGTTCAAGTCCAGACGAGTGAAAATAATCTATTTAATACCCTCGAACCTTATTGCCGAGCCACTAAGCAAACAATAATACAAGGTTTTTCTCAATATTTTTTACATTTTTACAAATGGCCAAAAAGACTAAAAGTAAGTAAAATCATATTATCTATCTCTCTGTATACAATAAAAATAAGGATTACCTCTTAACATAACCTACCAAATGTCAGCTTCAAAATGAGCTCCCGTTCAATGTCCTGCAGTAAATGGTTTCAGAGTTCTGAGCGCTGAAAGAGGCTCGTTTTTCTAAAATACGCTAAATTTGTCACTCAATAGTACGAAAACCGTTTGACTTGCGATAGTATATTTTTGAAAATGCACTGTCCTCAGCACCTTGTATAAATAGGGAAAAAATTAAACTATTAAAAAAATACGAGGTTTTTTACTGATCGATTTCATATGGAATAGCCCATTGATATATCATTAAGGATTTGAGTTTTAGTTTTTTTGCATTATAAAGTTTTACTTAATTGCAATGTTGTGACTCGTGTACAAAATTTCATAAATCTGTTGCGTAGGAGAGAAGTTAATTTGGCGTAAGTGCACTCCCTGTAAAGGGATACATCCTCTAATGGAACCGTAAATAGAGTTTGTATACACAAAATCTATTCTACCAGTAACTTCCGTACACTGTTTCATAAAAATCTGTCAAATAGAAGAGAAGTTCTTATTTTAGTCTAAAACTACACCCTATAAAGTGGTAGTTCCTCGTATACAAACTTAGAGTTTGCACACAAAAAATATGTGTTACCTATAAAGTCTGTACAAAGTTTCATAATAATCCATTGGAATGCAGAGAAGTTATTAATTTTGTGCAGCTAGATTTGCTTCATTGCACACTGTGCGACGTAACAGTACGAGGTCCACTGCCGAGTTGAAAAGAGCCAGTAACTAGTTGTCAAGTGTCCGGCGTTTGGAACTGACCACCAAACAACATATTCATTTAAGTCAGGGCTGGGCACATTACTTGATTCTGAGAAATGAGCGCTGTGTGCTTTAAAGAGCGAGTCTTGCGAGCGCTGTGACGTATGCATACTGTACGTCATTCAGTGTCGGTGCAGTGGTGACTCTGCAGTATGATGGCGAACTTTGAAGACGGAGCTTCCGCTCATACACTAAAGCGGCCCGCTATTCCCAATGCCCTTAATGTATCGTGGGAGGAGGAGTTCTTTTTCGTAGAGAGCAGTGGATTAGCAAAGTGTTTAATTTGTCATAAAACACTCCAACTGATTAAGAAGTTCATATCCAACGACATTATTCTTTACAACATGCTACTGAATATGACAAATATGTTGGTAATGAAAATTAATACAACTTAAAGAAAATGTTTCTCAGGTACATTATATTAGAGTATCTATTTGATATTTATATTGCCTTATAAGTTGTTATGCATTTAGTAATATATAATTTTAAATTATACAACTATTATGATATATCATAGTATAGTATATTACAGTTCAAATCAAATCAAATCAAATCAAATCAAATCAAATCAAGTCAAGTCAAGTAAAGTCAAGTCAAGTCAAGTCAAATCAAGTCAAATCAAGTCATATATCAAGTCATATATCATGTCATATATCGGTTATTCTGTATGGTTGTGAAACTTGGACTCTCACTCTGAGAGAGGAACATAGGTTCAGGGTGTTTGAGAATAAGGTGCTAAGGAAAATATTTGGGGCTAAGCGGGATGAAGTTACAGGAGAATGGAGAAAGTTACACAACACAGAACTGCACGCATTGTATTCTTCACCTGACATAATTAGGAACATTAAATCCAGACGTTTGAGATGGGCAGGGCATGTAGCACGTATGGGCGAATCCAGAAATGCATATAGAGTGTTAGTTGGGAGACCGGAGGGAAAAAGACCTTTAGGGAGGCCGAGACGTAGATGGGAGGATAATATTAAAATGGATTTGAGGGAGGTGGGGTAAGATGATAGAGACTGGATTAATCTTGCACAGGATAGGGACCGCTGGCGGGCTTATGTGAGGGCGGCAATGAACCTTCGGGTTCCTTAAAAGCCATTTGTAAGTAAGTAAATATCATGTCATATATCATGTCATATATCATGTCATATATATCATGTCATATATCATGTCATATATCATATCATATCATATCATAGCATATCATATCATATCATATCATATCATATCATATCATATCACATCATATCATATCATATATCATATCATATCATATCATATCATACCATTCCATATATCAAATCAAATCAAATCAAATCATATCATATAACATCATATCATATCATATCATATCATATCATATCATATCATATCATATCATATCATATCATATCATATCATATCATATCATATCATATATCGTATCATATCAAATCAAATCAAATATCATATATCATATCATATCATATCATATCATATCATATCATATCATATCATATCAAATCATATCATATATCATATCATATCATATCATATCATATCATATCATATCATATCATATATCAAATCATATATCATATCATATCATATCATTACATATCATATCATATCATATAATATCTTATCATATCGTATCATATATTATGTATTAACAGGATGACAATAATGCACTCAGTGAATCGGCTATGAGAATTAGCTACAAAATTTGCCACGAAATTGCAAAGGAATTGAAAACATTCAACAAAGGTGAATTCATCAAGCGATGTTTAATTATATTGGCAGATGAACTCTGTCCACAGCAAGTAGGGGAAGTGGAAGCCATACGCCTGTCTCGTAGAACCGTGGTGAGGAGGTTGCAGTATGTGTGTATGGGTTATGTAAATAAGCCTAATGATTTGTGCGTGTGTGCATAGAGCGAAGTTTATTCCATTAAATTAATAAGAGTGTTATAAATTCTGTACTGTACAATGGATTGATGTAATATCCTTATAATCTATTATGTACTGACAGACTGAATGACTAGAACAACCGTGGCTCTTGTTACATTAATGCAGGGAAGGTAGCTGTAATGCGAGTCCGCCACTGCGTGAGCGTTCTGCTCTGGCTAGGAATTGAAGTGCCTTGCGGAGCGAGAGCAGCTCTGGCCGGCTATATGGAGCCGCTCTCATGCCCGGCCCTGATTTAAGTGCAAACACACATGAAGGGATGATGTCATTCAGCGTCAAAAAAATAACGAATTGATGTGAATGGAGTATTGTAGAGACTTAGTTGGGCAACCAAGTTTAGAAAAGACCCAACACGAATTGTGCCACAAAAATTTCACACGGTATTCAGGGAACAGAACAGCCGCGGCGAAAATGCGACTCACGAGCACATTGTGGCTCGCAGTGCTTTTCTCTCCCTTCCTACCTACAACCCCCACCCTCTTACTCACTGGAGTCAAACTCCGTTCTATTTGTATTTGTCTCGGACCTGCGAGTGGCGTATCGTCGCCATGTCTCTCTCGAAACCATGTACCTCTATAAAAAAACGGAAGTTTCAAGTAGGATGGGAGGATGCATTCTTTTGCTTACAATATGATGAAAATATTAAATGTATGATTTGTTCACAAATATTACTAGGAAAACGGTTGTATAACATAAAACGGCATTATAAGTTACATGTTACTAATGAAACATTAAAAGGTTAAGTGTTATTATTATTATTATTATCATTATTATTATTATTATTATTATTATTATTATTATTGTGTACGTCGATTCTTTTACAGCAGATGTACGAATAATGCGGTTAGATTTTCAACAGTAATCTCACTAGACGTTTTGTTTTATCTAGAGAAAATCAAAACTCGAGTGGGATTTAATTGACTATTACACGATTTGAAGAAAGTATATAAAAATTAGAAGTAACGAAGTACTCCAATACAATAAAATATTAATTGACTTACGAAAATACAACTGTCTTCAAATGTATTATTGTACCATCTCAACATTACAAATATTACGCTAGATGCATGCTAGATGGCAGTAGTGTCTTTATACAGACACTGTAATGATTACTATTCAATAAATCTTAATATTAAACAATCTCTGATACGTGACTATCCATAATATCATATAGCAGAAGTTCTTTTTATCCTCTCAGAGCAGAAGCTATAACATAACCTAACTAATATATACAAGTTTTAGAAAAGTTTTAATTAACGACGATGATATAAAAAATAAACATGAATAATTTTAAAAGGAATAACTATTGAATGTACAATTTTCAAATTTGAATGTGGTTGGTGGTTCAATTGATGTTATATTGGACGTGTGCGTAATAGAAGTGGAACTCGTTGATTTAGGCCTACATGGTGTATTCAACTTATTCAGGATTTCCGAATGGTGCTCTTCATTTATTTGTAAATCGGATTTCAGAAGATGCATAGGTATGATCAGTGATTTTTATGAATTCTTGTTCTTGAATGCCAATGCGAGTCATATTTGAAACTCCTGTGCATCGACTGGAGTGGTTTGTAATTGTATATATATTTTTGACGTCCAGACCAGCGCAGTTTCAAATGTTGGCAAACAAAGAAACAAATGCTAGAGACGCGATAAAATTAAACAAATGCTAGGGACGCGATAAAATTGTGCGATAAGCAGCCATGATTGGTTGAAATACGTCCTTTCGTACCGTTTTATTGGTCAAAAGTAGTATGACGTAGTAAGAGTGTAATAGTCAATTTAAACTCACAGATTTACAATGTGACGTTAAATGAAAGCTAGATGTAAGGACTTCATGTCTGCCCCCTCTGTGTGTCTCCTTGGAGGCCCCTACGCTCTGCAGACACCACACTAGGGGAGGCCCACAAATATGTCGATGTCTAGTGTGCGTGTCCGTAAAATCTTCCCCTCTCCTACAGGCATTTGTAGGTAAGACCTATAAAAGGAGAGGTTAAACGATCAATAAAAAATAGATATTATTAAATAACTCGTTAGTGGATGTATTAATGATTGCAAATTTATTTTATTTCTTCATTCATTACTAACCTACATTTACTGTACATTAATCCGTGAATAATGTATTAATTCACTATTAAATGTGCATATACGTACTCTTGTATAAGCCCTCTATTACTAAATTTGAATAAGACTTCTTTTCTCTGTAATCAGAAAGTGAAGGCAAACACGGCGCTCTAGCTCAGTCATGTCAATTGATGCCCATAGATTGTCCACTTCATGTTCGCAGTTCACCGCAACGAACGCCATGATGTACTATGTTATACTTGGATCAATTTTACCAACATAAGCCTCAAACAGTGACTTTAACGTTAGCATCAATGATTCAACATTTTCATTATAATTGCTTACGGAAGTGATTATTATTATGATTGTGTTGACATTCCTTTGCCTCATATCTTTGAAATTGTTAAAAGATAAGTAATAAATGTTTTCAGTTAATATTAAATTATCGTAGTTGGAGAACCATCTGGTGGAGGTTACAGATAATACACCCGGTTTCATGACAAGCGCACTCAGAATTTGTTCCCACGAAATGGGCTAGTTGTCCCTACTGATTCTTCTTATACTGTGACAGCACTCTCTTGTCTTATACGTCGTCGATGTCAGCCACTTTCTAAACTGATGTAGTGATCTGTTGACTTAGGAAACTATTACTACAGTTGACTGTAGAAAAGGTTTGACAAACAGCGCCAAATTGAAATGTTTCGCTTTACAAACTTATTGAAGGAGAAAAAGACTTTCTGACTGACCCTCATAAATGATAGTTCTAAGTAATAGAATCATCTTTACATTTGTTCTCTATTCAAATTAACTAGTGACCAAAATTATTTCAATAACAGTCTTTTACTATGTAGCTAATAATAATAATAATAATAATAATAATAATAATAATAATAATAATAATAATAATAACAATACATATTTATTATAATCAATACAAATACTTGATATTTATAACAATAATAATACTACTATTATCATTAACTTATGTATTTGTACATACATCTTGATTACACAACTTTTAACACTGTATCACTTCGGAATATGTATAATAAGAACTTCCTGTGTTAAACTTCAACGTAACTGGTTTAAATGTTTCGACCTATTTATGGGTCATCTTCGGAACTGCTCGTTGTTGGTCTTTGCGCCTCTTCTTCTGTTTCCTGTGAGGGTGCGTTCGTATGGTATAGTGTAGAGTCAAAGAATGTGTGTCTTTTGAAGTTGAGTTGTGTGTTGAGAATTTCGTTGGGGTGTGTTTCCGTGTGTCCGTATATTTCGTATTGTTCTAGTGTGTTTAGTTTCTGGCTTTTTGGTTGGATGTGCAGTATTTCCATGTCTGTGTTGATGTCTCTGTGGGTGTGGTTAGCATTTGTGATGTGTTCTGCATATGTGGAGGTGTTTTGTAATTTTGTTATGGCTGTGATGTGTTCTTTGTAACGTGTTTGAAACGATTTGCCTATCTGTCCTATGTAGAAGTTGTTGCAGGTGTTACAGTTGAGTTCGTGTACGCCTGTGTGGTTGTATTTGCTTGTTTGTTTGTGTCGTTTGTGTGTTGAGATGTTTTTGTAGAGTGTTATTTGTTCTTTATGAGATGTCATAATTTAATTTCTTGAATAAGGTTGCATTTTTGTGTGTGGTTTTGTTTTCGTATGTTAGTGTGATGTATTTTTATATTTGTATTAATATGGTACCAGTAGACTTGGTTGAATGAAGGATAAGGCCTTAAGACTTTAACTCTGACAGGTAAAATGAAATTAATTAATTATTATTATTATTATTATTATTATTATTATTATTATTAACGTGCCGTATATCTACGTCACTGGCCTCTGAGGTTTATTTCTCTTCTTTAGAAAGTCATCTCTTCAGATGGAGGATGAGCCTGCGTACTTCAAATCCAACGGCTAATGTGGTAATCTGTAGACCACTGAGGACGACGAGAGGCGTAAGATTCGAACTCTTGTGACATAACCAGCCAACACACAGGAATCCTTGCTTAGGAGGGGATGTTATTATAATTTATTTCTCTAAATCGTCACCAACATTTAGAAAATGAACGAGAAGTGAAGAAATAAAATAAAGTGAAATAATACTGAAGTGAAAAACAAGCCTGATGTAGCAGTACGGCAACCGCCACTGGATGGGACCGACCCCTTTAGGATGCGCTTTGCATACCACTACATCATCTTGCGCTCAAGGGCGGTCAGCAGCTTATCGCGGCGAACAGGCACGGCAGGGAGGCTACAAGTATTACAACCCTTGTAAAGTTACACCATGGTCCAAGAGTGGGTGGATGACACCGTTCGCATGCCAGCCTTCGATTCCCGTGTTATGCTTTGCCTTTCATCGTGCACCTCAACAATAATCAATCGAAATGGTCAGTGGACTGATTTCATAATTTGCAAGTCTTGAGTTTGGTGCCAAAGACCCATACTTGTAATCAAACTTTTAATAATTTTATTGAATAGCTAGACAATGTCCGGATAATATTCCCAAAAAGTGTTCTTAGTGGGTTATTTTACGACGCTTTATCAACGGCTGCGGTTATCTAGCGTCTGAATGATATGAAGGTGATAGTTCCAGCGAAATGACTCCAGGATCCTGCCCCAAAAGGTATCCAGCATTTGTTCTTAATGAGTTGAGAGAAAACACCAGAAAAAGTCTCAACCAGGTAACTTGTCTCAACCAGGATTTGAACAAAAAAATGTTACGTGTAATTCCCTTCCATTATCTTATTTACATTGTCGTAGTATTACGCTCACTGCAGTTAGTCGATGCCACACCTTAACATACAATATGACAAATGAGATGTCCATTTCCAAAAGGACCCTTGTCCATGCTGTTTAATTTTAGGGAAGGTGATAAAAACCTATTATTTGTATTATTGACTGGAAAATGTTAATGAAACTTTTGTATTTTGTTTATTCATGATTGTAGAATGGCATTCTGAAAGAATTCACTCCAAATTCTTATTGGTTTGGTTGAAAATAAGGTTATTTACTAGGACAAGGGTCATTTTGGAATTGTTTTATGGACAAGGTCGATTTTGGAACTGTTTGAAATGGACAAGGGGCATCTTGTTCTTGCAGCATTTTATACATGACAATAAAATATATATGGCAATAAAAATTTATTACATGTGCCGTCTATGCTTATCCTTATTTAACAAATATATTGGTTGTACAATACTTTGTTACATAATATATCTATTTAAACGTTTTCGGCTCTATGGAGCCATCATCAGAAACAAGTAAGCCCATATGTATGGTGTGAGTACACTATATGTTGCCGTACAAGTAAACTCAATTAATATTAAAAATTAAAATGACATGTTTCTATGTAAAATCAATAATTGTATGGCAGAAATTACAATATAAATACAAAGCGGCTCTATGGGCCGTGATAAAGTGTTACAATAGCTGATGATAAAATTAACTAAAATACTTTAAAATTGTTAATAGTCGTCCAGTTTGATGGTTATGTAGCTTTCCATATTTGGTAGGAGCTGGGGCAACAGCTGTGGGGAAGAAAGTATCAAATGTAATATCTATACTCAAAAATTTTTTTTCAATGATGCTCGTTACCAGAACAAAGTGTATACATATCTCAATGCTATTAATGCCAAGATCTTAATAATTCACATGAATCTATTACAGAACATCTCGTGTAGAGATTTTATATGTACGTAAGCGCACGGAACAGTTGTTTATTAGTTAAAAGTTTGAACTATTAATTATTAAGAGGGCAAATTTATACAAAATTAATAAGAGAAAACGTGAATGACTGTGTCTTAGATTAAAACTGTATGAACTGTAACTTACTATGATGAATGAGGATGTGTTCTTGAGTTCACTGGAGGCAGAAAGCAACTGGTCGGTGCGCTCCGTGTACAAAAATTACGTAAACTATGTCACAGCTGATGGTGGAAGGGGGGGGGAGAATAGTGGTAGGTTGAAAACCCATCACGTGTACTGTGTACGTTCAGATTGAATAACGGATTATATAAATTTGGAATGTGCTCATTTGTTTAGTATACAAATCCTAAAAAATAAAAGCAATTTAGAAGCCTAAATAACAGAAATGTATACTTCGGCCATCTTCACTAAGGCAAAGAAGAAAGGGCATTAATAAAATTAACACAAAATTAATTGAAAATGAATAGTACATAATTAAGAATTTTGATAAATCATAATTATCTATTAATAGCAAAATAGCAAATAGCATTTACATTGTCTCTAGCCATTGGCAGTTTCAAGATCTTCCATGAAACCCCCTTTATTTTCATCTTCAGATGTCAACTCAACTTGAACATCACTGACAGTCTTAAGTTGTTTGTAAAATTCCAACTATTGCAAGTTAGCCTATGCCTCTCCAAACAGCAGACTCAGTAAGCGATGGACCCTTTTACACAAGTGGAGGTGTCACTGCACCAGATACTCGCCTAACCTCACTTTCAAAACTTGTAGACGGCTGCTGTCGTTAACCCATATTCTTGATAAAAGCTATGATGAATTAAAACGTAATAATTAATGCAATAATTAAACTGAAAATATGTGAGTAAAAATAAAGTACGGTAAGAGAAATAAAAGCCTACCTCAACAAAACGGGACAACTTTGAATAACTTATGTTCCACAGCTATATTTGTCGTTAAAATTAATGTGTTTCTTATGCTCTGTGCTTACTGAGGTACTACCAACAGAAACATATTAAATTATTGTATAAATATGTTTGTGCGAGATCGTGCGTATTTGCTTGTTTTCAGCACAGAACCAATACGCGGTAAGTGTGAAATACCACATTCAGTATTCCCAACGTAACACACATAACAATTTCCCTCTTCTTACCGCTTAAGCGCGAAATTCATTTTACTGCTTTAGGCTTTTAACATATTATTTTTAGAGACGTTTAACATAGTAATAATTATAAATTGGAAACCTCCCACTGCAATTCCACCTAAATTGCAATGTTAATTACTGTTTATAAATATTTGCAAAAATTAAGTAAAGTCTACTACTCCACGAAACTTATTGCATTCCTGCTACAAGTAACATTAAGGAAGCCGTGAAAAAATCAACGAGATTCCAGATGGCGATGTTATTACTGCAATATGTTATATAAATAATATTGTTAAATATTAAAATGAAAAATAAATCATTACATAACCTTACCGTTTGTTTTAAGTTCGCATTTATAGACTGGGGGGAAGAAAAGACAGACATATATCACGGCCTGCTGGAGTATAGTAAACACAGAAAACATTTTACAGCAACAATGTTGAAGAAAGATATTTTGGTGTTCCGAAGTTGGCGTCATTAAACAGAAACCAACATGGAGATTTCATTGCAACTAATTAGAAACTCGTCTTCCAGGTATGTAATAAACGATCTTCGCACAAAATAATGTACGATACAGGAGCGGTATGTTTGTTTTCATGTTCTCGGAAATTAAAAATGCTTATTCAATCTTTTCCTCGACCATGAAAACGTCAACATACCGCTCTTGTAACGTATATTACTATTAATTCTCTGTACAATTAAGCATTAAACCTAACATGACAAATCCAAATGAGAAATAGACAAGGGAACTTTTGGAAATAAACATCACATTCTTCATAAGCTCCGCCAATGGACAAGATTCCATTTGTTCCTGTACTGATGACTGCTGCTGTAGTCAGCCATGATTGATTCTCTGTTGTGGACAAGGGACATTTTGAACCTGTTCGTAATTTTCAAATGCTTTTTATGCAGGTTTAAATGCGTTTTGGAACTGTAAGACATGTATTTTTAAATAGAGAATGATCACCAAATGCAGGGATACCAATATCTTAATTTCGAAAATTTATGGACAAGGGCGCATTTGGAAATGGACGCCTCAAATAATGAACTTCTGAAACTAAGATGTGCGTGACACGACTGAATCAGTCTCAACATAACACGTTGTAGTATACAAGACCAGGTAGCTATTCTCCTCTTTTCTTGAGGACATGAAAACTTGTAATTTATTTATTTGATATTAGTAATGTAAAGAGTAATAATAATTTATTGATACATAATGATATTTTATGAAGAAATATTGCGTAGTAAAAGAAAAACACAACCACAAATACTTAAAATATAAGTACTGTATTGTACTTTTAAGTATATTATCAATAATATTCCGATTTATTATCTTTTAAATGTAATCTTTTATACATTTTATATCTTTCAGAATAATATTGTCCACAGCTGTGGAGTTACGGTTAGCACGTCTGACCGTGGAACGAGCGGGCTCGGGTTCAAATCCTAGTGGGGACAAGTTACCTGATTCAGTTTTTTACGGGGTTTTCTCTCAACTGACTAAGAGCAAATGATGGGCAACTTTCAGCGCTGGACCCTAGACTCATTTCGCTGACATTATCACCTTCATCTCACCCAAACGCTAGATAACGATAGCAGTTTATAAAGCGTCGTAAAATAAACCAATTACAAAAATTAATATTTATTATAACCTCAAGAAAAGTGATTTCAACCTCCATATGAGCTTGTTATACTGTGATACCATGTTCTGTAAAATATTGTTGATACAAATAGTAATCAATTGTGGAGGTTGCGAACAAAACCGGTCATTCCATTCAGTTCAACTGTAAAAACCCTGGGAGTTCATTTTGAATCTAACCTTTCCTGGGACACGCATATCAAACACACATGCAAGAAAGTATTTTCCACTCTTCACCCATTAAAAAGATTGTACCACTATCCAGCTAAATTAAAGCAGACGCTTGTACAGACTCTTATTATGCCTCATTTCGATTATTGTGACGCTTTATTCAGTGATCTCAGGGTGGATTTATCCCAGAAACTGCAACGTGTTCATAATGCGTGTGTTCGTTTCATTTGTAATGTCCGCTACTACGATCACATTTCGCCTTCTTTCGATAAGTTATTGTGGCTCAGGTTAAATGAGAGGAGAAAGTTACATTCCCTTTCTCTCTTATACCGAATTTTGCACACTTCTACTCCCTCTTACGTATCTGTCCGGTTCCACAGTCTTTCTCGGTATCATAACTTAAATACTCGGTCACAATATGATAACACGCTAGAAATACCACTGCACACATCATCTCTTTATTCTTCATCTTTCACTGTTGCTACTTCTCGTCACTGGAATTCTCTGCCGCCTGAAGTCAAGGGCTGCCGAACTTTAATTTCCTTTAAATGTAAATTAGAAAAATATCTTATGATGAGTTGCCAGACCTAACGTGTTGCAAATGTGTTCCACTGTATTTATTATTATTTTTTTTGTTTCTTATTTTTATTACATAAATCGTGGTTATTTATCACTTAACGCCAATATGTATTCCACTGTGTTGTTGTTTTTTTATTATTAATCTATTTTTGTGTACATTTTATTCAATTGTCGGTTTCTGGTTTAATTATGTAAATCCTATTTAATTGTAATCTAATACTAATATGTATACTAATGTGTTTATTTTTATTTTTACTGTGTACGTTTTTCTTTTTTATTGAATTATCGGCTTGTGTTTTTATGTGATTCGTATTTGATTCTAACAAATTAATATGTATTTCACTATGTTAATTTTTATTTTATGAGGTAAATTTTATGTAATTACCTCTTTTGATGTCATTATGTATCAGTATGTAATTACTTAATTCTGATCTAATTTTATGTTCAACTGTGTAAGCAAGTTTTAATTCTGGTTGAGTGTAAGAGAAGGCCTTACGGCCTTAACTCTGCCAGGTTAAATAAAGTCATTATTATTATTATTATTGTTATTATTATTATTTTCAATTTTTTTTCAGGAAAAAAAAAACTGTATCAAGCCTTGACTTGGCCCCAAAGTAAAATTTTATGTGTTGTGTATGTTATGTCCGTTGTTCTAATGGTGCCAATAATCACGATTTTAGTCATTTTCTGTGCATTTTATAGACAAAAATATTTTGTAAATGTCCGGTATCGTTTGCAAATAACAGGAAAATGTTCACTTTTGTTCGAGAAAAGTTATTTGACATTTATAACCAGGGTGCGAATCAAGATTTCTGATGAGGGGGGATAGAATCCTAGATAGAGAATACCATACATAAAATTATTATTATCCTCATTTGATACGGCTCAACGCTTGGTTGCACTGAGTTTCTTGTCTTGCATCTTGATCATCCATGAGCAGACTTAAGATAAGATGTGTAATTCCTAAGTTATTGATTGTTGTCAGCTTACCAGTGATAATAATAGTATTATTCTCTTTGCTTACTTCATACTGTACTTTACAAAGTATACTAGAATTAAAACAATTATATTTCGTGAGGGGGGATAGAAGTTATCTGTGGCAGGGATGTTAATGTGAATTTATGAGAGAGGGATAACTTTCCAACAGGGGGGAAATTCCCCCATCTCCCCTTTAATCCACACCCTGTTAATATATATAATTTATTTCAAGAAATAGTCTGCCCAGGCATCCTGGGTTGCCAAAAACACAGAATAACACACATATAAGAATAGTAATGATTACAGTAAGATAGATGAGCCAAATTTAAATGTGAACTAGGAGCTTAAGTTTAAGAAATAATAAATTTGTACATATATTTGTAACAATCACACACTAACGAATAGAAAAGGGGGGGGGGATTATGATATTCCGTATAAATGATTTTTCAGAATTGCCACAGACCCTTTAATGGTTGAAGTAATTATTTTTGGAATGATGTCATGGATTCCAAATGTTTTGATAGTGTTTACAGTTGATCGTGGGATGGTGCCCCTCGCTCCGATCATTAAACCATGTACTTCCCAGGTGCCTTCCATCTGATATTTTTCTCGAAAATACAGAATAGTAGGCTCATAAATTTGTTGTTTTTCTTTGTTGACCTCGGATGGTTGGGTCTGGCTCATCTCAAATCTAACAGTTGGGTCCAGTATAAAGCCTTTACTATTAGTCTTGTCTAGAGCCACGATGTCCGCTCTTCTAATTCCGCCGCCTTCAGACGCAACGCAGTGCACCTCTTCATGGACCTCGAAGGATTTGTTGTTTTCGGATGTTATGATGGCGTGAATTTCTCAGGAGTTCTCCATGCTGACAGGATCCTAGGACGTGTGCTAAGGTTTCAATCTCGTTGCAGTATCTGCAACGGAAACCGTCCAAGGATCTCCCATGAAGACTTCTCACTGGTGCTACGTTAGCATTCATCTTAATTGCGTCCCGCCATTCAGAGGAAGATAGACCCTCCTTAGAAAAAATCCATTTATTTCCGGGAGTATATTCTTGAAATAAAATAACACCTTTTCCTTTATGTGGAAGCGCACACCATTTGTCGTACTCTTGTTTCCTAAGATTTTGTCGTAGTTTATGGACATTGATGTTACTTATATCCAGATCTTCAGGTGGAATTTTTAACTTCCTGGAACATACTTTCTTTTCTGCTGCTATGTTCCTTGTAGAAACGACAAGAGGATTCGAGGTTCTCAATAATGTGTTGTAAATATTGAGATGCTGTAAATATGCTTCCCATTGAGCTTTGAAAAGGCTGAGACCCTTATATTTACGTTCGGTGTACAACATCGCGTCGGGCGTGTCTCCTGGCAAACATAAAATTTCCTTCACCGAACTTTTAATTAACTTATCCACATCTTCGAGAAACCGGTCAGAAAGCTGGTGAAGGGGAGCATTTTGAAGAGGATAAACAAGTATAGGCCAAATATACATATTTAAAACATTGAGTTTTTATAGTACAACATAGACGTCACTTACATCAAATGTATCATGGAGTAACGAATATAACGCTACAATCTTCCAGCACTAGGGGGTCCAGAGCACGTAGGCTCTACATTACCAATATATACATATACTGGGTGTTAATTTCAAAGTGTGTCATGACGTCACTGTTGTTGGGTCACCGATTTGAAGCGAGTTTCAGCTTATATGTTAGAGAAGTTGCCTATTATTTAAGGCGTTCTTCAATCTGAACTTGAGAACGTGTACGGTATAACTTGAACGTCGTAGCAACAGATGGCGGTCTGTACGGTCTGTGTGCTACCATAACCTCTTTCGAACTGTGTTTAGCGCCGGCAAGTCGTACGCAGGGTATTTTTTATCATCGGTTGCGTACGGTAACATTCCACAACACAAATCAAACGCTCCGTGTCTATGTTGACCGTCGAAGTTAATGTCAACAAATACGTAAGTAATCGTCTTAACCCTCTCCCCATATCCCGACAGTACGTATTTCCAAACAGTTCACATTCCTGCCACTACCTGCGTTACCGTACGTATCGGTAAGTACTCTTCAGAATGAACGCCGTACTTGCTAGGCAACTTCTCTACCTCATAGGTTATACACCTCTGCGGAAGTGTAGGAAGATTGAATTCTGTAGGCTCATCGGCTAGCCACATGACGGCATACAGCGAGCCATGACACACTTTGAACTGAACACCCAGTATTTTAATTAAATTGTTACACTGTAACGGGAAAATACGTTTCTCACGCCTCTATTAAGGAAGATGGCGGCCTGGCCGGTGCTTACTACATAAACACCCTATCATAATACTTTTACAATAATACAATTAAAAAAACATTTAGCTCAATTATGTGAATGCACATTGCATGAAAATAAAAATATTAATCGAATAGCTTATCTCCCTAGATGTCCTTCACTTTCATTCTAATGTATCATGGAAAAATGAATATAATTACAACACTTTTACAATAATAATTCCAATTAGCAGTAAGATATTATCACTCTTGCACATAGAAGTGGAAATGACAGATTTTGAATGGATTGATAATTGCAACGCATACAGAATGCTGGAAATGTCTGTTTTTGATACAAATGACTATGAAAATATTGGCATTAGTATGATATGGAATTATCTGGTTTCGACTGAAAATGCTGGTTTCACCATTATTGTTTCTCATGGAATTGATCGAGATAGAATAAAAAACAGTAACATATTTACAAAGATGCCTCTCTAAACATACCGAAACTAAAACACTCATTTTTTGTTTTCGGTGGAAATGACCGGTTTTGTTCGCAACCTCCACAATTATTCTGCAACCTACAATTATGTGCACTTTGCCTTACCGTCTTCATAAATGTAAATGTAATTTGATAGAACCTGAAGATGCCGCAGACGGACAAACATTTGTCAAAATAAAATTAAACACCTATTTTGTATGATTATTATATACAGTCATCCATCCTAAAATAGATAAAGTTATACACGGAACCAAACAGTACTAAGTTTCTTGATCCTTCCATTATGTCAATACTGTTGCATTTTTAAGCACAGTATAGTCAAACAAATTTCGCAGGTAAGTTTAATAATTACAAGAAGCTAAGATTTTAGACATAAGTCAGTGAGTTCACAGGAGGTGCGTCTGAGCTAAAGCGCTGTCTTCCAGCCGGACGGTCCGTGTTCGATCGCCGACCAGGTTGTGATGGGCAAACCACAGGCTGCAGAGGGGTTTTCTCGGGGTACTCCCGTTTTCCTCTATCATTACACCAATACTCTCAATCTCCCCTGACTTCAACTATCATCTGCAATTGTAAAAATTGCTGGGGTGAATTCTTGGCAGTAGTACGGATTTCCTATGCTGATATAGGTTGGGATTGCGGCTTCGAGCCCCTGAGGCTTATCAGGCTACTCGTCTACGAACAGGACCTTGCTCTATTAGGGCTGAAGCAAGTATTCCTACTTGTTCGCGTCAGTTTTACGATGCTGATTCAGGAAGGGCTGAGGATTTCGTACGCCTGGGGCATATCAGGCTACTCGTATGCGGACGGGACTCGGCTGTATCAGGGACGGAGGCCGAATGATAATAATAATAATAATAATAATAATAATAATAATAATAATAATGACAATAATAATAATATACTTAATCTGGCAGAGCAAAGGTCAGTTGACCTTCTCTTCACCCGACCAGACTCTAATTCTAATCGAATACAATATACTTACAGTAGTTGTTACATTAATATCTAGACCGTAAAACAACATGAAAGGAAATAATGAAAATAAAAATAAATAGTGAAAGTTAGATAAGTAATGTTAGTGAGATAATAATAACCATTGATAGAAATAGTAATAGTAATAATAATATTAATAATAATAGTAATAATAATGCGATATATATTACCGGTTGTTCTTTATGGTTGTGAAACTTGTACTCTCATTTGAGAGAGGAACATAAGTTAAGGGTGTTTGAGAATAAAGTGCTTAGAAAAATATAAGGGGCTAAGAGGGATGAAGTTACAAGAGAATGGAGAAAGTTATATAACACAGAACTGCACGCATTGTATTCTTCACCTGACATAATTAGGAACATCAAATCCAGACGTTTGAGATGGGCAGGGCATGCAGCACGTATGGGCGAATCCAAAAATGCATATAGAGTGTTAGTCGGGAGGCCTGAGGGAAAAAGACCTTTAGGGAGGACGAGACGTAGATAGGAAGATAATATTAAAATGGATTTGAGGGAGGTGGGATATGATGATAGAGACTGGATTAATCTTGCTCAGGATAGAGACCAATGGCGGGCTTATGTGAGGGCGGCAAAGAATCTCCGGGTTCCTTAAAGGCCAGTAAGTAAGTAAGTAAGTAAGTAAGTAAGTAAGTAAGTAAGTAAGTAAGCAAGCAAGTAAATAAGTAAGTAAGTAAGTAAGTAATAATGAGATAATTGAAATATTTATCCTTTAATAATAACCTTAAACATATTTGAAACAACTATTATTATTTCGAGAATTGTTTGACAAATATTTCCTTAGTCTATTCTTAAATTAGTTTGATGACTAATCATATACACACTATTATCCAGTTTTAAATAAATTTCGTTGAAAACTGGAGCGTCTTATTTTAATGCCTCAGTATATTAATTAGTCAAATTATTCTTCACCAGTGTAGAGTAATTTGTATTGCATCGTAATATCAAATAGCTGGTGTTACATTTCTTCAAGTTATTCAGTACTTGTACTAATACTGAATGTCCCATGTGTGAGCATCCGATTCAGGAATGTCATCCAGGCCGTCTGTCGGACTTCGGAATTCATCGCATATATAAAGGGCACAATGGGCCAATCATGACTAATGCCCACGTGCATCAACGTCGGTTAGTGTATTCATCGGTTAAAATTGTCACCTAATCCCTCATTAAGCATTTTTACGGTGGATCGACCTCGGTTACGACTTAAATAGGAGGTTAACCACAGTAATCTGTAAAGGGCCAAATACGAGCGGTTAAAGGAGATAACCAGCGATTAGTAGAGCAAAATGGCGGCCAGAGCCTCAGGTGATTATTTCGAAGACGATTATTATTGTACAGTATTTGAATTACTTGGATAGAACGTGAGCGTGAAGTTTCTTTAGTGGAAAGCGAGAATTCTTACGAGGAATTGGGTGACAGAAAATTTCAGGAGGGATTTCGTTGATCAAAATCTACAATTGGATCACTTGAAATAACACAAGAACAGGCTTATTTCTCCTATGGATCGGCTGCTTATATTACGATTCTATGTAACTGTTATTTTCCGTATTTTAAGAGGGAATACTCGAATACCTGTATCTCTCGCTCTATGTCACTGGCTGAACAAAGGGAGGTTATGGACGGATCTCAGGATAAAACACAATTCCCTGGTGTAAATGGGGTCCTGGGTCGTACACACATTCCTACTAATCTTCTGCATCCTTTTCCTTTATGGATATTCCATCTTTTTATATAATACATTATAAATATTTAAATCTAGTAATTAAGTCTATCGATACTTCAACCTCACATTGGGATCTAATCATTTTTGCATTCAATTTTCCATTTTGTACGCTTTTAACCTAACGGTACTGAAAAACAAAGAAATGCAACTCGCAAATATAACAGCGCCCAAAGGCAAAGAAATGCAACGAGAAAATGTAGGATACATTCATTTCGATGTAGAATGTAGTGAGCGCAGTCGTTTTTAGACGTTGACTATTATCTTTGCAGCGGTATGGATGTTTTCCTATAGTCATTTTGTTGAAACAATGTACCATCATAGACTTTACTCTGGTTAAACGAGGGGTCGGCTAGTCATGTTTTAGTAATCGGTGATTATGAATGGTGCACAGAAATTAAATTTTAACCACGGTTACTGTTTAACCGTCGTTTCGTAATCTATGATTACTGCGTTTTTAACCGATGTTGACGCACTTCACCATATGTGTAAAGACCCCCCCCCCCCCCCGAGTCTAACCCTACAAAAGCCAAGCCAATAACTCGAAGCAGGGACCCTTGTTACATTCCACGAAATATGAAGTAACAAAAAGGCTATGAGTGAATTTCTTCATGGTACTTCAGTTACCCTGTCATTCTCAGTACAGTAAATAGGAGAAAATTTTATACCACTCTGGGTGACTTTACATAATTTCCTAATTTCAATTTAGATGGATAATGTTCCATCTGTTTGTAATAATTTGGACAACATTCTGACTTTTTAGTACTAGTACAAAATAACGTGAAGAAATAACACCACCAACTACTTGAAATTACTCTACACTGGCCAAGGATAATTTGACTAATTAATATACACAGGTATTAAAATAAGACGCTCCAGTTTTCAATTAATTTTATTTAAACTACATAATAGTATGCCTCTGTTGTGTATATGATTAGTGAACTTGTTAAAATAGTAGCTAATCATGTGAAAACATTTTTAGTATGTGTTCCAGTGGCATCCTAGTTCATCTGAATCATACAGATTGAATACGAAGTCTTTCCCTCATTATAAACATTTATCAACAGTAATCTCACTAGAGGTTTTGATTTACCTAGAGAAAATCAAAACTCGAGTGGGATTTATTTGACTATTACACGATTAGAAGAAAGTATATAAAGATTAGAAGTAACGAAGTACTCCAATACAATAAAATATTAATTGACTTACGAAAATACAAATGTCCTCAAATGTATTATTGTACCATCTCAACATTACGCTAGATGGCAGTAGTGTGTTATGATTAGCTGTTTTATTGTTATCTTTTGTGCCAACTATGAAATCTTCATTCAACTCTGTGGACGGTTACTAGTCAAGAAAGCTTTGTTTTTATTAAAACATTTGCATTCCACTTCAATCATCCAGATCCCAGTAATCAACGTCACTTGACAGATGATTTTCAATAAATCTTAGTATTAGACAATGTCTGATACGTGACTATCCATAATATCATATAGCAGAAGCTATAACAAACATAACCTAAATAATATAAACAGGTGTTAGAAAAGTTTTAATTAGGCATGATGAAATAAAAAATAAATATTAATAATTTTAAAAGAAACAATTATTGAAAGTACAATTTTCAAATTTGAATGTTTTAGTGGTTGGTGGTTCAGTTGATGTTATATTGGACGTGTGGGATGACCAAAAAGTGAACTGGATGAACATTGCGTATCCCTCAACTTATTCAGGATTTCCGAATGGTGCTTTTCATTTATTTGTAAATAGAGTTTCAGGGAAGATGCATAGCTATGACCAGTGATCTTTATTAATTCTTGTTCTTGAATGCCAATGCGAGTCATATTTGAAAGTGCTGTGCATCGATTGGAGTGGTTTGTAATTTTCTGTTTTTTGACGTCCAGACCAGTGCAGTTTGAAATGTTGGTAAACAAAGAAACAAATGCTAGGGTAGTGATAAAAATAAACAAATGCTAGGGACGCGATAAAATTGTGCGATAAGCAGCCATGACTGGTTGAAAGACGTCCTTTCGTACCGTTTTATTGGTCAAAAGTAGTGTGACTAAGTAAAAGTATAACAGTCATTGAAAAACTACGCTAGATACAGGGACGCGATTTTCACCAAATGATAGCTAAACTTCAAAGTTTTCAAGCGTACTTCAACATGTGCTCCGATTGTTGACCGGAGAACATCTAATCGATACTCGATTTCAAGCCATGTTTTCGCCAACATCTCGCTTTTCCGATCCATCAAGTCCGAACATTGTGTCTGTTGAATTTTCCGGAGAATTGAAAGAAAACCAAACTTGCTTAAGGTAATAATTTTGTTCTTTAATTTATTCCATAATATTCACAGGAAATGCAGCACTTCGGGCACGATCGTCTGGCAACAAAGCTCGTATGATTCGCTGTTTGTACATGTGGAACTGCAGCTGTTGAGCAAAACGTTAACCACAGTAGTCTGAAGTATGATCCCACAATAAATTATTAAAGTCTCCAGATCAAACTCTACATGTTGATATAGAAAGCGGGCAACACTATTAACCATGTTGTAATTACATATGAAGAAAAGATATAGCATTGATAACTGCGAACCCCTGGGTCTCTTTTTTGGCGCTCGGGCAGCAATCCCAAGGTTTACAGTGAATGTGTTACAAAATCCACTCGAACTTAGTGTGTTGCAGTACATTGGTCATCAAATTATATGTAACTCGTTGCTTATTCTGCATAATCATTTGTATAACTCGACTAAAAAATAGCTGCCATATTCATACCTATCTGTGTTAAACTAGTTACTCCCTATATAATTTATTATTTATAAATATTAATTATTCTTACCATAGGTCTATATTTTGATTATTATCCTTTATCCAGGGTAACAGAGAAAGTTTGCAATTGAACGGGTTACATCAGTTCCTTGTCTATGCGGATGACGTGAATATGTTAGGAGAAAATTCACAAACGATTAAGGAAAACACGGGAATTTTACTCGAAGCAAATAAAGAAATAGGTTTGGAAGTAAATCCCGAAACGACAAAGTATATGATTATGTCTCGTGACGAAAATATTGTACGAAATGGAAATATAAAAATTGGAAATTTATCCTTTGAAAGGGTGGAAAAATTCAAATACCTGGGAGCAACAGTAATAAATATAAATGACACTCGGGAGGAAATTAAATACAGAATACATATGGGAAATGCCTGTTAGTATTCGCTTAAGAAGCTTATATCATCCAGTCTGCTGTCAAAAAATCTGAAAGTTAGAATTTATAAAACAGTTATATTGCCGGTTGTTCTATATGGGTGTGAAACTTGGACTCTCACTTTGAGAGAGGAACATAGGTTAAGGGTATTTGAGAATAAGGTGTTTAGGAAAATATTTGGGGCTAAGAGGGATGAAGTTACAGGAGAATGGAGAAAGTTACACATCACAGAACTGCACGCATTGGATTCTTCACCTGACAGAACATTAAATCCAGACGTTTGAGATGGGCAGGGCATGTAGCACATATGGGCGAATCCAGAAATGCATATAGAGTGTTAGTTGGGAGGCCGGAGGGAAAAAGACCTTTGGGGAGACCGAGACGTAGATGGGAAAATAATATTAAAATGGATTTGGGGGAGGTGGGACATGATTATAGAGACTGGATTAATCTTGCTCAGGATAGGGACCAATGGCGGGATTGTGTGGGGGCGGCAATGAACCTCCGGGTTCCTTAAAAGCCAGTAAGCAAGTAAGTAAGTAAGTATCTATTTATTTAATTTATGGTCCATTTGCACAATTTTAATGTACCCTATGTTCTTCTCCTGGTTATGAAGGTTAAATGTGCAAACTTTGGCACATATCGGTCAAAGCGTATAGATTTGTATAGAGAATATACACACACAAACAAACATACACACATACATACATACACACATACATACATACATACATAGCTACATACATAACATAACATACATATCATTCATATCATACATACATACATACATACATACATACATACATACATACATACATACATACATACCCACATACCCACATTCAATTTTATATATTAAGATAATGGACTAAATAGTAGACTGTACCATTTAGTGACCCTTTAAGGGCAGCTATTCACATATTGGATTTTCTTCTGATATTCCTTGGGGTTAATGTTAAATTAAAATGGTGGTATTCATAGACATTTCGCAGCACGCGCTACGAGCGTACTAAGCTAGCCCCGGCTATCCACTGGTTACTAGTATAGAATTCAAATCATATCCTATCGCTAACACTGGTTTATGAATACGAAAGTCGACCTGGTTGGCAAGTTGATATAGCGCTGGCCTTCTATGCCCAAGGTTGCGGGTTCGATCCCGGGCCAGGTCGATGGCATTTAAGTGTGCTTAAATGCGACAGGCTCATGTCAGTAGATTTACTGGCATGTAAAAGAACTCCTGCGGGACAAAATTCCGGCACATCCGGCGACGCTGATATAACCTCTGCAGTTGCCAGCGTCCTTAAATAAAACATAACATGAATACGAAAAACGCTGATAATCCACCGAAAGCCCGCGCTAAAAATGTCTATGAATACGGCCCATATTGTTTTAGAAAAAGGTAGAAGCTTCCGTTATATCCGAAGTTCAATGTTGCAAACTAATTATAAACGAGACATGACACCAACTACCAAAGATTGATAAAAAAAAAGAAGATTTTACCTCGCATGAAGAATAGTATGTAAAACACGAGGAGCATTGTTACAATGTGCAACAAAGATTTCATTAGAAGATCAGAAGGCTGTGAGGATATCACTTTCATGTATTCTTTTGGTGCCACTAGTTCAGAGGGTAATATGTGGTAACTTCGCCAGGGACTAGAAGCGTCATTCAAAATACAGTTGACAACCAAGAGCAAATTGATTGTGTGTTTCGTCGCTATGGTAAAGGTCAAAGAATGATCTTGACTGCATGTACCAATATAGGTTATTGTTTTCAAATTATTCTTCTTTAGCTAAAGGGCAGGGGCGGCCCGTCCCTATGTGCTACAGCACAGTGATAATTTTTGCTCAAATAATGTATTTGTAATACCACAGTATCTGATCTGTCATTTAACAATTTCCCGTGGTTCTATTCATGACGCATTATCGAGTGTTTAGTCTTCGCTCTTCGCTCTTTGGTGCCTCAGGGGGTTCGTTGTGCTACTCTGACTTCATATGAAAATGTAGACAGTTATGCGCATGTGCCAAGCTGAAATCACTGCTCTGATTGGCTATTTTTACGCGGGAAAGTGCTGTAGTCAGCTTCAGCACAACACAGCTTGGAGATTGCAAGAGTAAAGCGTAACGAAACAATGCTTGTTTGTGGAAGAACTCGGAACTATTTACAATGTACAAATATCGGACTGCTGCTGCCATCTACCTGTAGGCCTATGAGGTTCCTCCTGAATCAGCTAGCAAGCGACGGAAAATGGAATCCTAGAAAATTGAAGCCAAGGAAGTATGTGACTGTATAATTCAGAAAACTACTCACCGTTTTCAGTCTTTAAGCTACCTAGACGCAACAAAATTGTTACACGGCAGAATTTTTTAGAATTTTTCGTATAATTTTCGTGAACGCGAACTTGAAGTTGCTGTCAACAGCTATACTATACTGAACAAAAGAGTGTTAAAGACACAACTTGGAGTTCTATACGGAAAACCCGACTTCCAGAATATAGATGTCTGTTCAATTGTTACAATACATAGTCTCCAACAATTTACAGGATCCATTCCGTGAAGTAATGAAGTTGTTAAATATTTTGGTTTAACACCAATGGCCATTGCTGAGCCAGAAAGATGTTTTTCTTCCTTGAAATGTATAAAAACGGCTTTTAAGGATCACTATGTCCCAGGATCGTTTCACTGCTCTTGCAATGCTGTCAATAGAAAAGAGTATGAAATCCAAGATAGAAGGACTTAACACCAGAGTAATTGATAAGTTCTGCAGTAGGAAGGAACGTCGTGTGGACTTCATATTTGGTCACTAGGCGAGTCTCAAATTAAGATAAATACATATAAGTGTGTGCACAATAGTAGGCAGATATAGAGATTGTAGCACACTCATTTTCACAACCAGCCGCTACTGCTAAAGGGGTAATTACACTTTACTGGCTGTAATCATTTTGTAAAGTTAAAATTTTGTTTTGATCCTTGTTTTACGAGAACAGTTCTATTTATTTTTGAGTTTATCAAGACACTTCAATATAATTTCTTCTGTAGTGCAGTTGGCCAAAGTGGGAGAATTGGCCCATGGTTTCATTAACTATTACAATTTTGTGTGTGGATCGGATAATAATACATTAAAAATTACAGACGCATGGTATGGGCTATGAGCTTAGGGTACCTGCGAGGTAGGTGAGACTTCATAGCTGTAGAGAAAGCAACTCACCTAGGGGAAGGGAAATTCATAGACATGATTCTTACTCATAAGCTTCAAACAATAAACAGCAGGAATGATACTCTGTGTCGATCCTGGAAAAGCACTACCAACAAGAAACTGAGAATGAAGGAAAGAATTAAAATTGTAATTTCCAATATAGGCGTACTTATATCACAAAAATTATCCGAATTAGAAAATGAATTATTAAACATAAACATTGCAACAGCGACCAACACTGACACAAAGAAGAAATTACAAGAAACTTATGATCTGAACAAATATATTATTAATTCAAGAGTTCAGAGCCATAGCGGGCCAAGCGCCTTTTATTAAAAACGGAGAAAGCGAGGATTAAAGTTAAGTAAATACAATAATTTAATGGATATTGACATATCATATCTGCATACTTTAGATTACTACAAAGACTGACGAACACTACTGACGCAGCAGAACGAGCCACGGCAACGAAGTGGACCTGGAGGGACATGTGGCGAGACTACACCAGGCAAGATGGACCCATGCAGTCACGATGTGGGACCCCTACGTCGGAAAGAGAGGACAGGGGAGACCACGTCTCAGATGGTCTGACATGTTTACCAAAGAGGCGGGGGAACAATGGTCGAGGACAGCAAAGAACAGAGTTTTGTGGATAGAACTAGGGAAGGTCATTGTAAACAGATAACGTAATCAGTGTTAAGATATTGTAAATAGTAAAGTCAGTATTAGTGAAAGTGTGAGATACGTTCTGTAAATAGTAAAGTCAGTTTTGAGAAAGTGTCAGTTAAATAGTGTAAATAGCAATCAGTGTTTGTCAAAGTGCTGGTGTTAGTACAATGTGGGTAGTGCAAAAAAAATGAACAAAGAACAGAGTGCTGAGACTAGTTAAAGTCTAACAGTATCGCCATATCACAATAGTAATATACGTTACAAGAGCGGTATGTTGACGTTTTCATGTTCGAGGAAAAGATTGAAAAAGCGAAGCGTAGTTGAGCTTTTTTAATTTCCGAGAACATGAAAACGGGAAAAACGTAATACGGCGAACGCAAAGCTCCGCCCACGTCCCCTTTCCACTTTTCCCCTACAAGCTCACCACACACCCTAGCGGGAAAGAGTGGAAAGAGGGGTTTAGGGTGGGGTGACATCTAGTGTAGGAAAGTGGAACAAAATGAGTAACGACACCTACGAAGCAAAAGAGGAACTTCGTCCTGTCACTGTCTCTCTCTCCAGTCTCTCCTTCTCTGTTCCTTGTCTCTCTCTTTTTTTTTCTTACGACTTCCCAGGAGGGGAGATTCGATCTGTGAAAGTTCGTAACTAAACCTAAACGCACGCTTTTTGTTCACGCTTTAGACCTCTCAGCTACCGAGGCGAGTTGGTGGTAGAAGGGAAAATGAATCTATTTATGTTTAAGGGAACTGCCATAACGTATTGTAGAAGGGGACAATGACCGAATAGCGTGGGTAGAAACTGGTGGGCTTGTGAATGTCGCTTGGTAGAGGTTGACTACGGGGGTGGCTTCATTGTGTCCGTGTCCAACTTCGTGTACAGACGTAACCACGTGTAGTGATGATCCGTACCGAAGACGTGTACCCATTACGAGTGTCCAACCTGTGGGAAAAAAAGAATATTGTGTTACTTCGAGGACGTGCAAAGTTAACAGGTGAGTGTTGTTTAATGAAAACCACATTACATTGTGTTGTGTTGTGTTGTGTCAGTACATGTTGTGGACACTTGTCTAATGCGTATTGCATTGTGGTTGTGGACAGTTGTCTAATGCATATTGTCTAATGCGTATTGCATTGTGGTTGTGGACAGTTGTCTAGTGCGTATTGTCTAATGCGTATTACATTGTGGTAGGCAGTGATCCATCGAAGCGGGACAGATAGTAGAGAGAGGCAGTAGAGAGAGAGAGCAGGCGAGCGAGGTGCCGAGCGGCGCGGGTGGGGATAACTTCCCCTACTGGCGTTCGCCATATTACGTTTTTGCCATGAAAACAAACATACCGCTCGTGTACCGTACATTATTTTGTACGAAGATCGTTTATTACATACCTGAAAGACGAATTTCTAATTAGTTGCAATGAAATCTCCATGTTGGTTTCTGTTTAATGACGCCAACTTCGGAACACCAAAATATCTTTATTCAACATTGTTGCCGTAAAATTTATTTATTTTTTATTTTATTTATTTATTTAATAATAACATATACATAAAAACGTTACATTAAAATACCCCGAAAGAGCAAAGCTCGTGTTCGGGGACAGTTCCGTTACATAGATACACATACTTTGTAGACAAAATACTTAAGAAAAAAGCTCACATAAAGATTGTAATAAAATTAGTAAATAATAATACTAATAATAACTGAGTGAAAAAAGAGACGATGTTTAGATTGATGGATTAATATTAAATTATTATTAGTAGTATAATTAGTGCAGGTCATGTTGACATAGTAACCAAGATAAAATAGAAAAATACACTTAGGATAGAAATAAACTTGTTTTACAATACATGGTACATAATATATAATAATAATATATAATAATAATAATATAATAATATTTATTAATACTATACACTTGAGCTACATTAGGCATTGCAGCCCGAAAGAGCAGAAGCTCGTGCTCGGGCGCAGTTCAGATCAGTTATACAAAATATATCACAAAATTACGAGAGTTCATTGAGCACAATCACATTAATAAATGGTAAAATACATACAGCATGTAATATGTCTATATACAAATAGAAAATAAAGAAGTACATGAATATTAGAGTAACAATTTTTAACTCAATTAGCTTAAACAATTAAATAATTAATCTGATTTGTTTCTTAAATCTATGTGTGTTAAGTGTACTTAGCTCAGGGTAAGCTCTAATTAATGTATTATATATTTTGGGTCCAAAATTTCTGCTGTGTTTTAATCCAGCAGTTGTGTGGCATTTGGGAGTATTTAGAAAGAAACTGTAGTTTTGTCTCGTCTGGTATTCATGAGGATCAAATTTAAATTTATTGTGGTTTTTATGGAAGTAAATCAGCAATTTTTGTTTATAAATTTGTTCTAGATTTGATACGCCAAATTCCTGAAAAATTAATTTTGTTGGGTAATCAAAAGGTTTATATAGACAAATTTTGATAATTCTTTTTTGGAGCAGATTTAAAGGACGGAGAGTCGATTTTGCCATTCCTCCCCAACCTAAAATACCATACTGAATTATTGATTGAAACAGAGCTAAGTACACAGTACGCAGAACATAAACAGGTAAATAAGAGCGTAGAATGGAAAATTTGTGGATTGTTTTACGCAATCTGTTACACAGAAAGGAGATATGCTTGTCCCATTTTAAATGTTGGTCAATAATAATGCCTAAATATTTAACTTGTGAGGATATACTCAAAGCGTTACATGAGCAAGTAGGTAGGTTACAATCATGTATAGTTATACTTATATTATTATTTATTTCTAGTTGCTCAAGGCCATGTGATGTTAATGAAAATGGTATTAATTTTGTTTTAGAAACGTTCAAAGAAAGTAAGTGAGCATCCAGCCATTCTTTAATAATATTAATACCACTGTTAGAATTTTGATAAGTTTCATTCCAACTCGAACCGCTAAATATAACCACAGTATCATCAGCATAAGAATACAGAGTACCAGAATATTTCTCAATGTCAATTTTAAGTAAATCGTTGATATATATTAAAAACAAAACAGGACCTAAAATCGTCCCCTGAGGTACACCTATGTCAATGTTACGTGATTTACTAAGGTGATCATTTATTTTAGTTGCTTGAGTTCTGTTACTTAAGTAAGATTTAAATAATTTTAAAGCAATTCCATTAATTCCTAATCTATCCATTTTATTCAAAAGTATACTGTGATTGACCGTATCGAAAGCTTTTTGTAAGTCTAGAAAAATTCCTAGACATTTATTTCCTACATCTAATTCTTGAATTATTTTTGAGGTAACTGCCATAATAGCATCATCAGTGCACAAATTTTTTCTGAAACCAAATTGATTATCATTTAGTAGTTTATTTTTTTCTAAAAATGTTATTAACCGTGTTTTTATACATTTTTCAAATACCTTAGAGAGACTAGGTAATAGTGAAATGGGTCTGTAATTATTAAGATTATTTTTGTCACCAGACTTGTGAATTGGTATCACCACAGCATGTTTTAGGGCTGAGGGAAATACACCTTGAGATATGCACAAATTAAATATAAAGGCTAGTGGTTTAGAAATAGCTTCGATAATAAGTTTCAGGGTATTTGTTGTAATACCATCAATACCAGGAGACACATTATTTTTTAAACTGTTTACAATATTAATGATTTCACATTCGTTTACAGGAAACATAAACATAGATGATATACTTTTATTATAAAGCTTATAGTGATGAGTACCAAATACTTTCTTTTTTATATTAGATACGATGTCATGACTTACATTAGTAAAATGATCGTTAAATTCATTTGCGATAGTTTCCTTGTTTTCAATTGTTATTCCATTTCGACTTATAATTGTCTTTAATATACTATTTTTATTACATTGGGTGTCAGTAGCTTCGTTTATGGTCTTCCAAAATTGCTTTGGATTATTTTTATTTTTGTTAAATTTTTCAGAATAATATTTGATTCTCTGATTTCTTATTACATTAGTGAGAATATTTCTATATTTTTTGTAGTAATTTAATAAAACATTGTTTTGTGGGTCTCGTTTAACTTGCTTAGCTAACTTATCCCTAGATCGTATTGATTTAACAATACCTGTGGTAATCCAAGGTTTAATTTTTTTGTACTTACTTGAGAATTTGAGAGGGACATGATTAGAAAATTTACAAATTAGGTTACAGAGTATTTTATAAAAATTATCGAAACATGTATCTGCGTCTTCATTGTAGAATATAGATTCCCAATTAATATTATTAATATTTGATATTAGGCTTTTATGGTTTATAATTAGCTTATAATTGTCCGAAGGTTCAGTGGCTTCTCTGCTAATACTTTTATTACTGATTGACAACAATGCAAAAGTCATATAATGATCTGTTATTGCGCTTGCATATACTCCAGGTATAAAATGTAAGTTATTTCCCGTTTTTAGGAAAATATGGTCAAGACATGAATTGGATGATGGACGAGTAATGGAATTTAAGTATTTCACGTATCCATATTCATGCATGATATTTAAATACGTGTTGCCAAAATTATCTAATCTATTTTCTAAAATTTGAATGTTTATGTCACCCAGAATAACATGGTTGTTTAAATCTTTGTATATTGACAAGAAGCTTTCAAAATTTTTCAGAAATTCATTTTTGCATAGTTTTGGAGATCTGTAAATTGCAGTTAGGTTAACAAGAGTATCATTAATAAGTGTTAATTGAAAATGTATAGCGTTGCAATGGGAAATGTCAATATCACTTAAAGACACTACGATGTTTTCCTTAAAATATACAACTATACCATCACATTTATTATACTTATTACTTTTAACAAATTTTTTATAACCATTAATATCATAGCCAGAGTCATGATCAAGCCAGGTTTCAGTTAGAACTATAATATCAAAGTAAAAGGAAAAATTATTAAGTAAAACACAGAGTTCGGAAAAATTTTTGTTGATGCTACGAATGTTTAAGTGAAATATTTTAAGATCTGATAGAATATTGGTAATATACTCATTGCAGTGAAGTAAATCGTTAAAAACCATTGTGTTATTATTGTTATTAAATTTGCACTGATGGATTTCATTTAATATAGTATTACTAGCCATTTTTAAGTCAATTATATTGTATAATTAAACGTGGTTACCGACACAATAGTATTTACAAATTATTTACATCGTCAACATTAGTGATTTTACTCACGGGGCTGGCTTCATCTTTTCTTGCAAATATCTTACCGTCTCTTGTCCATACAAATTTATAATTCTTCAGTCGTGCTGCTATATACAGGGAAGTCTGTCATATAAATTTTTTAATTCTGGATCTGAAAATTTCATTGCTTAAAGTAGTCAATTCTGGATGAATTAGCCGTGGACCATAATTTGTACTGTGTAGTAAAGCAGCAGATGTGAAATATTTAGGTTCAACTAATTTAAGAATTTCATTTCGTCTCGTATTATGAGCATGTGGCTGAGCTACAAATTTCGTTCTATTTTTATGATAGAATTTCATTAAAGAGTATTCATAAATTTGGTCCATTCTAAAAACATTCAATTCAGAATGGATCAAATTTGTTGGATAATCCAGTCGCCTTTTCAAACAAATTTTGATTATACGTTTTTGCAACATAATTAGAGGAAAAAGAGCAGTTTTTGTAATGCCTCCCCATCCAATTATACCATATTGGATAACAGATTCAACTAGAGCCAAATAAACCAAACGTAATACGTGAGTAGGCAAGTAATGGCGAAGGTTTACAAATTTGTAAATTGAAAATGTTTTGGATAATCCAGTCGCCTTTTCAAACAAATTTTGATTATACGTTTTTGCAACATAATTAGAGGAAAAAGAGCAGTTTTTGTAATGCCTCCCCATCCAATTATACCATATTGGATAACAGATTCAACTAGAGCCAAATAAACCAAACGTAATACGTGAGTAGGCAAGTAATGGCGAAGGTTTACAAATTTGTAAATTGAAAATGTTTTCTGTGTTTACTATACTCCAGCAGGCCGTGATATACGTCTGTCTTCCCCCCCCCCCAGTCTACAAATGCGAACTTAAAACAAACAGTAAGGTTATGTAATGATTTATTTTTCATTTTAATATTTTAACAATATTATTTATATAACATATTGCAGTAATAACATCGGCATCTGGAATCTCGTTGATTTTTTCACGGCGTCCTTAATGTTACTTGTATCAGGAATGCAATAAGTTTCGTGGAGTAGTAGACTTTACTTAATTTTTGCAAATATTTAAAAACAATAATTAACATTGCAATTTAGGTGAAATTGCAGTGGTAAGTTTCCAATTTATAATTATTACTATGTTAAACGTCTCTAAAAGTAATACGTTAAAAGCCTAAAGCAGTAAAATGAATGTCGCGCTTAAGCGGTAAGAAGAGGGAAATTGTTATGTGTGTTACGTTGGGAATACTGAATGTGGTATTTCACACTTACCGCGTATTGGTTCTGTGCGGAAAACAAGCAAATACACACGATCTCGCACAAAAGTAGTATACACGACAAGCTCGCCTGGATTGGCTCACCAAGCGAATACACTTGAGCCATCCCTGTCGAGGGGGTTCTAATCCCATCACAGGAGGCCTGTGCCCAACATGGGACATTATGGCTAACATTCATTCATTCACTTTATATTACTTGCTATGTTTCGATAAATTATTATAATCACTTAATTTTAACTCTTTGTTTTTTCCACTTCCAATAAATGGCGCTTGGCCCACTATGGCTATGAACTCTTCAATTATGAAGTGCCAGCAATAGAAAAACGAGCAATATCTGGAGTAGTTACCTATTCTAATAGAAAAAGTTTGGGAATAAAGCATATTGAATATTAATTCGAAGAATAATAGTAGGCTAACTCATACAGGCAGCAGAAATGCGTTTATTAATATCGGTGGTGGGCATAACAAGAAGCGGTAGAAACTAAATTAAGAAATCAGAAGTAGGCTACATGTCACCGATTTAAACGAGAACATAGTTAAATATAGAAATAATTGGGTACAGTATATTAAAAGAATGGATGATAATAATAGATTTCCTCGTGAAATACTAAATTATATCCCTTCAGAGAAACGGAGTTTAGGCTGTCCTAAGATAAGGTGGTAACAAAACTAGAAATGCAGCCACAATGGGTCATTGGACCTAATGCTTGAACGAAGAATGTAAATAAGAAAAAGAATTACAGACGCTTGATAAACTCCATAGCACGTACTTTTCATTGAAAGAAATACGGAAATATAGAAATACTGTGAATGAAGCTATTATAGAAAAGTGCTTACACATAGAATAAATTTACACATCTGCAGTAGTTTGCATGATATGTATTATCAATTTCTGTATATCACAACTGGTTGAATTGTTTATGCCTTAAATTTAATTAAATTGTTTTGTATTATAATATAGCTCAACTTATGAATGATCGTTTGCGTTTGTAAATTTAATAATCTGATTGGCTATGTATTGTATACTTTTAGTAGAGCCATCGATGTTGGTCAGTCGACAGACTCGCTGGGCTGCTGATCCGGAGCTGCGTTCGGGCTTGGGTTGGACCCCCCTTTGGACTTTGGTTTCTTCGGAGGTTTTCCCCAGCCGTGGGACTGAAGCCGGATGGTCTATGGCGAGTCCTTGACATCAACCCCTTTGATTTGATTACCTGGTTGGGTTTTTCCGAGGTTTCCCCCACCGAAAAGGCAAATGCCGGGTAATATTTTGGCGAATCCTCGGACCTCATCTCATCTCACTACATCTCGCCAAAATGTAAAAAAATGTAAAAAAATGTAAAAAATTGTACAAAATTGTAAAAATTGTAGAAAATTACTAAATTGTAAAACTATAAAAATTTGTAAAAATTGTAATTGTAATATTGTAAAATGTTGACATGTTCCACATCTTAAAGCTTCATTGCTCATGTAAGATCTATGGAATAAAATAAATGAATGAATGAATGAACGATCTAAGTTCTAAGAGACCGGAAAGCACGCAGACTCCTATTATATCTGTTGTAAAATCTGTCGTTCTACTTAGAAATGTTGTCATTCTTTGACGTTGGAAAGGTACGGGTTCAGTGAGTTGTCTCATTTAATTAGTTGATTTCACGTGCGACAAAGAATTTGAAAGGAAATCTCGAAAGGAATCTTTCCTCTAATTCAAATACTTGTTTACATCGTTGCACAGCTTCAAAGTGTTTCTGGAGGATGTTGAGCATTCGACGGTAGAATTATTCACAAATTAAGTTCGTCCTAGATTTCAGTGTTAGTCACGAAATCCACTCATCATCGGCTCAATGCTGATGAGATAACAATGGAGGCATTTCAATACGAGGATTCCCTTCCCGCAGCTACGAACATCGCACGGCGTGTAACGTGTTCCACACCTACTAACGTTGCCAAATTACTGCAGCAAAAGGGCTTTTAATATATAATGAGAACATTTAGTACTGTTATACTGCAGTACTTGAACTTCCTAATATCATTATTTGCCTTACCATTCGCTGAACTTAACTAATGTCTTTATTCGCTTCGGTACTCTTATTCTTTATTACATTTCTGTACCACAGTTCATCATCTTCTCTATTTCTTCGTATGCTACCAGAGTCCGATTTATTATGTACACATTTATAAATCACAAATAAATTAAAACTATTGATGTAATAATAGTACATTATGCAACGAGCCTATAATGATAGTAATTAAGAATCGAGTATGGATATTTATGAAACGAGTGCAAGAGAGTTTCATAATTTTCATACGAGCTTCTTAATTACCATTATAGGCGAGTTTCATACGACTTTTTATGCTCGACCATATTTCTAACTTGAAATTACCGATATTCAGATGTATACATTTTATTTATAACTGACAAGATCGGAAGTGACCTTGTTCTAGGTTGTGAATTGTGAGATGTGCGCAGACGCGAAAGTATTGATTTTTTCCGAGGAACAATAATGTCATTGACCTTGACGTAGTCCCGTTAAACTTGATAATATTATAATATTATAACCTTGATTATTGAATTCGACATTGAAAAACGAGATGACAAATTGAATTTATTTGAATATTATTTACAATTAACGCTAATTATTATAGTAACAGAACATAACCTTCTGCGACAGTATTGGATTTCCTGCCTCCGTGACTTTTCGCTAATTCTCTTTCGATTGCATATCCGAGAATAATCGATACTTGCGGTTTTATAACGGTACAAAGCTGACTTGTCATTGGCTGAACACATGTAAGCTGAGTTATCATTGGCTGAAGATCTGTACTTTAATGAGTAGGTGTACTTTAATGACATGCATTAAAGGACTGCTACCAGATGTATAATTAGTACATTTCGGCATGGTCGAGCATAAATAATCATAGAGTTGTTCTTTAGTCAACTGTCCCAAGACAGGTCTGAACTTCAAAAGTGATACCAAGAAGGCACTACTTATGAGACAACTAGGCCAAGAGATAATTGTGTAGGGTGACCAGTTCCCTTCTTGCCGACTAATTACATATGAGATGCACACTTACTTACAAATGGCTTTTAAGGAACCCGAAGGTTCATTGCCGCCCTCAGATAAGCCCGCCATCGGTCCCTAATCTGTGTAAGATTAATCCAGTCTCTATCATCATATTCCACCTCCCTCTAATCCATTTTAATATTATCCTCCCATCTACGTCTCGGCCTCCCCAAAGGTCTTTTACCCTCCGGTCTCCCAACTAACACTCTATATCCATTTCTGGATTCGCCCATACGTGCTACATGCCCTGTCCATCTCAGACGTCTGGATTTAATGTTCCTAATTATGTCAGGTGAAGAATACAATGCGTGCAGTTCTGTGTTGTGCAACTTGAGATGCATACAAACAATTACTGTTCTTCCTTCCTCTGAACATAAATCACAGAGTACTGAAACTAAAAAGCATGGCTCACAATTGCTTTTGTTTATTGGAGTGTCCAACTGTTTCCAAATAATGAAATGATAAATGGTACAATTGGTGCAAATCCTGAAGAAAATGTATTTCGTTCAAAAGATTGGTCAAGAGGATCATGAAGACAGGAGAACGCGAATTCGATTATGCGCACTGTTCAAAACATACAGAGGTGAGCCTGCCTGGAGAGAAATAAAAAATAGGTTGCAGCCGCCAAATTACTCTTCAAGGAACGACCACTCTTGTAAATTGAGGGAAAGAAGACAGAGGATGGACACCGGAAAGTTTTCTTTTCTCAATCGTACTATCAGGGACTGGAATGCTTCACCTGCAGACTTACTAAAGGCTTTACCAACAACCAAAATTGTATTTAAAATAGGCTTAAGGACTTTACTAATAGACGATAATTATACACAGTATTTATAGGGTGTAATTTGATATTTTGTTATCGAAGTGTTGTATCAGTGAAGAATTATGTTGTGTCAGTGAAGTGTGTTGTGTAAGTGAAACGTGTTCCTGTCAGTGAAGCTTTATAGTTTATAGTGGCAGTGCAAAGTATTTGAACAGTGAAATGTTTTTGAAGTGTTAGTGAAATCAGGATAGAATCAGTGAAATGTGTCGTAGTTCCAGTGCAGTGAGTGAGTTGACAGCGAAATGAGTGTAGTGTTGAAAGGTACTTGTGCAGATATGAACATATCATACTCGTGGGTTTTATTTCGAACTTAGTTTTAAGATACAAATTAGATTTACTTTAAATGTTATTTTAAGTGATCGTGCTTCATTTAATTTAGGATGTTCCCTACTACTACTATTATTATTATTATTATTATTATTATTATTATTATTATTATTGTTAGTATTAATTATTAGTATTGTGATTAATTGTATTTTTTATTAATTGTGTTTATTATTGTCTTTATTGAGTGTAATTAGCAAAGCTCGGATCTTGGGGACTTGTGTGTCGTGTGCTTGAGTAAGGTTACAGGCATAACGTACACAAAGCTCACGCTGCAAGTGCTCAGGGACAGTCGTTTGTACTAAGAAAGTGGTCACATCGAATGGCAAGAAGACGAACGAATAAACTGTGTCACGTCGAAGCCAATGACATTAAGAGAATTACAGGTAAACGGTCTGTTTGAGGAATTAGAAAATACGTGTTATTCGAATGGGTGTTATGGAAGTTTGAAAATGCATTTCTTAAATTTTAGGTACAGAATTTCGTGGAGGAATTCTGAGGAGATACATTATTTTCTTCTAATGCAGAGTTTATATCTTGTAAGTTGTACCACACATAAACTAGAGCTGGAAACGGGCATTCATTGAAATACATTGCAGTCCTTTAAATTGATGGAGAATTTGTCCATAGCCATGGATCAAGTCGTAGAGGGACCTTCCCTAGTAGTGATACATTAATTGAAAACTATTTGCGAGAAAAATTTAGGATATACTTATCTTTCTCAGATACGAGATCTGCTGAAAATCGAACAGGAAACAGTGACAGTGAAATATTCAGTATTTTATTTAGGCCCAAGACTTTATAATAAAATTTCAAACCATTTTCCAAATTTGAAATTTTTTAAAATTGAAACTTTTAAAAAAGAATTTTGTAAAATTATCCATGATATATAATAGTAACAAATGTACTTTTTTTACCTTTTATTTCTATCGACTATATTCATGTTTTTATTGAATATCACTGGCTTCTGTCGGATTGTCAATTTATATTAAATGTGTATTTTTCTCTCGTTTTCCCTTTCTTCTTTATTCTTGCTCTTGTGTTGTATTTATTGGTTTGAATTAAGTTAATTACTGTATTTAGTAAACTGTCCTTGTAAATTTTATGTTATATTATTCACTAAGACCACACCGTACACGAGCCTGACTCTTACGGTAGTGGCTAGAAACATTTTTATTTTATAAATGCAATTTGTACTCACTAGGTAGCTAGTTAAAATAAATAAAATTAAAAAATTAAAGTTTGCTCCCGTCACTTCATGTGACGTGGAAATAAGTTTCCTTCGTTTCAAATCGTGTTTAACTAACAGACGAAGAATTTATGGGTTCGAAAATCTTCGAATGCATGTAGTCATACACTGTAATGAAATGTACAGAGCAGAACTGTAAATTTGATGTATTTTGCATGTTTATTTATATATATGCTATAAAATTAGATGTTTCAACCTATCATAATATTATCATTATGTTGTTCCAGCCAGGAACCACTTTTATAGCAGACCTGACAGTACCTCCGTGCTGGAAGCGGGAGTTTGTTGACATTGAAGTCCGGTCGCTTAGCCACGTTCAAAGACACAAGTCCCCAACTTCCGAGCTTTGGTAATTAGTTACCACTGCCACCGGGTGTGAATAAATAGATACATACAGACAGTGTTTACCTAGTAGATATGAAAGTCTGAAATTTTGAGTGATACATGTATTTTGTTATTCGTTGTGCTTATTTTATTAAATCAAGGCTTTAATTGCAATAGTAACTTATAAGATATATTTTTATACAAATGCCCAAAATTTACTTAATTTTTTCATTTTTATTTTTGCTCCCAATATATACTGTTAATAAATTCCATACTTTATAAAAAATTTAAAGAGTAGATAGTAAAATATTGGATAAACAACCTTTCGCTCATCCGCGCTTTCACGCCTACTGCTAGTCGGATGATCTAGCTACTAAGGTGGTTATAAAATCTCCGCCTCCATTGCGCTCTAGATCGCGCCAGGCGTCAGTGTGAGTTGTACTCTTGCAAGATAAGCTCGTGTTCTTTAGACGACGTAATACAGTGTCTCAATTAAGTGAGTATGGCTCAATTCAGGTATTCTATTCTCAAAGAATATTTCAAGAGAGATTCCCTGGTATCGAAGTTCAATTCAAAGACTGGTAAAGAACTTTCGTTAAACGGGAAGAGTTCTTGATAAGAAGAGTAAACAATCACGTACAGTACTCACAGAAGAAACTCTAGATAACATTGGACATGGCTTCGGAAAGTTAACCTAGAAATCACTTCAACGCCTTTCTCGGGAAATGGAAATTTCCTATGGCCCTTTACGAACGGCTGCAAGGTTACTGAAATTAAAATCTTGCTTGATATGGGTAAGTAAATTACTTCTATTTTACTTTTTAACTGTTTATTTTTAAAGTGTTTAATAGTCATTATTTGAAGTGTTGGTTAGTAATAACTAGACTTCGTGGAATTGCCACGAGAATCGCAAGGTTTACTGCGCACGCGGTATAGACTATGAGAAGGAGGCGTGTAAAGGATGAAGTATGTCTCTGATGTAAACACTGAGCAGTATACTGCGGTTGCAATAAAACCTGTATCCTGCATTCAAGAAATGTAATGAATGATCATTGAAGTAGGAAATGTCTAAACATGTAAATACACAAATTATTTTATAGTGAAATATATTAACTCTTAAAATTTAATGTAAGATACTCACATCATCCTTGAATATATGCAGTGCAGTGAAGAGTTGCGTACATTTTGAGCGACTGCAAAGTAACCTCCTCCGATGGTCACTTAAACAGTTTTTATTTTGGGAAAATGTACGTTCAACATCACACGATGTAATACGTACATATTTCAAGAACGGAGTCACTACTTTTTAGTATACCAACTTCAGATATCTTGTCGTGACCTGATGGTACATCATTTATAGTACGAAGTTGTGAATAGGCAGAAATTTTAGCAATAACGTTTTTCAACTTACATTTCATTTTTTCTGAAATTAGTGAATTGTTTTTTGGATAACGGTTTGTGATACTTTATCCACTATATTAGGGGCTTCTGAGAGTTGTAGTTTAGACGATTCTAACAGGATGATGCTTTTGGACACGATTTTAAAAACAAGTTCTTACTTAGGTATGCATTAGCTGTAGCTGCTCTATCTATTTGGACCGGTCACAACTCTTAACATGAACTGCTTATACTACGACACCGGGCGGTCGCTCACCTCCTCTATACTACCGTACATCGGCAACCTGATCGCATTCTGCGTGTGGCAATTCAACGAAGTCTAGTAATAACTTACCCGACAAACTATAGTTAGATTTACTTCCACTCGTTCACCACTGTTATCGGCTTGACTCGCCCAAGACCAGCATTCAGTGTAAGCGGGCGCTCGGAGGATTGTTCACCCAGTGTATTGGGAAAAAGTTATAAAATGATGTCCAGAAGTATATAAAGAAAAGTTGTAATGTTACAAAACATAAGTTTCGAGATAATTCCATTTTAAATACCACTACAAGTTTATGGCAACAGAAATTAAATTCATCAATTTTATCAATTCAAGTCGTACAAGCAAGACTGGATCAATTGTTAATCACGTACGATGAATGTGTAAAACGAGGAAAATATAGTACTCATACGTTATGAAATTTTCGCTCACAGCGCCCAATTAAATTTAATATTATGCCCACTTATGAAATGAAAAACATATCATGGTATATTAAGGAAATTTTCACTACTTGCGATATCGCATTTCTAGGATAGCCTACTGTATATCTGCTGGCATCCCAAAGCCATACCGTACTTCTCTTCGTCATATATAGCCCTACACATGCACCACAGAGTTAAACGTAGGACGTCAAGTAGATAAAACGTTCTGTAGTACCTACGCTATGAATTGTGTCGTGTACTGTATGGCGGCGCTTGTTCGCTTTATAACGCGACGCTGTGAAGCGTGAAGAACTTTTCGGGTGCATCGCGTGCGTCACCGGGCGTGTTTGTTTTTTCAGACGCACTTTGACACGAGGTTGAGAGCTTTTCGGTGTAGGGAAATCGACAACATTCACAGTTACGTTTTGTTCGGCACGAATATTCTAAACACTGGCGAAGGTATCAATCTCCAGTCACACCGCATCACAGTGTGTAATTTAGCGAGTCTAGCCGGCCAAAAATCATATCTCGGAAACTAACCGCTCAATTTTCATAAAATTTGGTATGTACATTCAATTATTGAAGTGGGTAAGTTTTTAATAATGAAAATGAAAATAGCAACCATTTTTACTGAAAATAAAATTTGTACTATTGTAAAAAAAATTTAAATTTGAGTGAAAAAATAAATTAATGTTCATAATGTGGAATGCGCTTAAAATTGAAATGAAAGACGAAAGAATATTGCTACAAATCTTACTCATTCAGATGTCAGATGCATTCCCATCAGAATCTGTATCCTCGCTGCTTGTTTCTCCTTCGGCAGCACCGAGTAATGGAGGCTCGAAGAGAACTGCAGCAATATTATTGAAATCGACCGCGATTTTCTCTTCTTAAATTTTTTAACCTAGTGATGTAAGGGTCCAAAGAAATAAGTAGCCTGAGTAAAATATCGGTATTTGTATCTTTCTTGATGTTTTCCTTGCGAAGACTTCTTTGAAAAGCCTAATATAGTATTTGTTCCTCGCTTCCTGGGTTTCCTCAGATAGTTTACCAATAGGTATAATACTGGATGTTCCTTTCAGTGTGTCATGACGTCACTGTTGTTGGGTCACCGATTTGAAGCGAGTTTCAGTTTATATGTTAGAGAAGTTGCCTATTATTTAAGGCGTTCTTCAATCTGAACTTGAGAACGTGTACGGTATAACTTGAACGTCGTAGCAACAGATGGCGGTCTGTACGGTCTGTGTGCTACCATAACCTCTTTCAAACTGTGTTTTGCGCCGGCAAGTCGTACGCAGGGTATTTGTTATCATCGGTTGCGTACGGTAACATTCCACAACACAAATCAAATGCTCCGTGTCCATGTTGACCGTCGAAGTTAATGTCAACAAATACGTAAGTAATCGTCTTAACCCTCTCCCCATATCCCGACAGTACGTATTTCCAAACAGTTCACATTCCTGCCACTATCGGCGTTACCGTACGTATCGGTACGTACTCTTCAGAATGAACGCCGTACTTGCTAGCCAACTTCTCTGCCTCTTAGATTATACATCTGAGCTGCGGAAGTGTAGGAAGATTGAATTCTCTAGGCTCATCAGCTAGCCACATGACGGCATACAGCGAGCCAAGACACATTTTGAACTGAACACCCAGTAGTGTCCTGTGACCTTCTGTCCGTAAGCCAAGGGTTTGTGAAGGGTTGTAGGGACATAATACTTTTTGTGCAAGCATAAATATAATTCCCTTGTCTCCCTTGCATACATGTCAAATGCCGTTTATCAGTATTGCAAAACCGCAAGAAAAGGCTTCTAATATTATGTGCGTAGACGATTTATTAGATTTGCATCTATTCCCGTAATATATGTGAAAGTGGAAGCCGCCCTTAAAAATCTTCTTGCGGTGTTTACATCGTTTTTATTGTGATTACTTTGTTTTATCGTGTCAACAAGTAGTCCCCTTTCCTGCCTGAACCTATCCTATCTTCAGTGTTTCGCAATAAATATTACGGTGGATCTAAAATTAACTGTTACAAGATTTTGCATTTACCTTAATTCTTTATATTGATTAGAGGTCAACTTAATCAAAGCGAGATTCTTATTTGGTGACAGTTGTTGGTCGTTCCTGCAAAATCAATTTTCACGTTTTTTTTTCTCCATTTTGTCGCACGTTGAAGTGATGCAAGTGAAAGCTCTCCTACAATATTGGTAATGGAATATGGTGCTGCATGTTGGGATCCTTACAGATTAGAACATATTAAGACACTGGTAAAGATTCAAAAACGGGCTCTTAAGTGTTGTCGGAAAAATTCACCATTAAAATGGGACACACTCACGGACAGGAGAACGCGAATTCGATTATGCGCACTGTTCAAAACATACAGAGGTGAGCCTGCCTGGAGAGAAATAAAAAATAGGTTGCAGCCGCCAAATTACTCTTCAAGGAACGACCACTCATATAAATTGAGGGAAAGAAGGCAGAGGACGGACACTGGAAAGTTTTCTTTTCTCAATCGTACTATCAGGGACTGGAATGCTTTACCTGCAGACTTACTAAAGGCTTTACCAACAACCAAAAATGCATTTAAAAATAGGCTTGAGGACCTTACTAATAGACGGTAATTATACACAGTACTTAAAGGGGGTAAATGATATGTTGTTATTGAAGTGTTGTATCAGTGAAGAATTATGTTGTGTCAGTGAAGTGTTTTGTATCAGTGAAGAAGTATGTCGTGTCAGTGAAGTGTGCTGTGTAACTGACACGTGTTCCTGTCAGTGAAGCTTTATAGTTTATAGTGGCAGTGCAAAGAATTTGAACAGTGAAATGTTTTGAAGTGTTAGTGAAATCAGGATAGAATCAGTGAAATGTGTCGTAGTTCCAGTGCAGTGAGTGAGTTTACAGCGAAATGAGTGTAATGTTGAAAGGTACTTGTGCAGATATGAACATATACTCGTGGGTTTTAGTTCGATCTTAGTTTTAAGATACAAATTAGAATATTTCAAATGTTATTTTAAGTGATCGTTTCATTTAATTTAGTATATTCCCTGTTGTTGTTGTTATTATTATTATTATTATTATTATTAATTATTAGTATTATTATTAATTGTATTTTTAATTAATAAGTTTATTGTTGCCATTATTGAGTGTAATTAGTTACCACTGCCACCGGGTATATACCCATTGCAGTGTGAATAAATACATACATACAACACACTATGTGCAGAGGTACACAGTGCATGAGGATTGGCCACTAAAGGGAAACTAAGGGGTAGAACTTAAACTGAGAGGAACTGGAATCCGGTATGGCTTAATGGATAAACCGTCAGCACGTAGATAATTTTTCTCAGCTCCACCCATCCTTCATCATAGGTAATGCAGAATTCCTGCACGGAAATGTCATACATACATCGGTACATCACAATAATATGATTTGCGTAAATATCACTTAGTGATTTAAGACGGCGCTCATTCCGTCGGATCCCGGCCACTTAGTCACTCGTAATGAGTGCACCTCTGCACATAGTGTTGGACATTGTGCCCCACCCATCCTTCACCATTGGTAATGGGCCAAAGCGTGCACAAGTGTAAGGACCAGTCATAGGCCCAGCCCTCGTAAGGCCAGCCAAGTATTTTAATCAGGCCCTCTTCATTTCCAAAATAACCATCTAAATACCAACTGATATAGAAGAGAGACTGCACGACCTAGACACAAATTGCGTGTATAATACGCGTTTGACCTTGATGGAACTTAATCTGCAGTTTGTTCATGACGCTATTTCGATGTTGAGATACCCATCTCTCAACCTGGCAGCAATGAAACTCGAAGTTCAAGCCCAGTTACACCCGGCCACGAGGACCCCCTCAACTGACCCGCGGAAGGTCCGGTAGATAATTGCCCCTACCACCACGCGACTGCGCAGTTCATGCGGGACGATCCGGCCGAGCGCGAGATCGCGCGGTTCCCATAGTTGCGCGCCGGGTGTCGCCCAGTGTGGTAGTGAGTGCGATCCCCGATTGATGGCGGTTCCCACCAGTCCCATACAGTTCGCTACTCCTAACACTTCACGCGTGTTCTTGGACTCATCCATAAGTCGGAACAATTGGATGTAAGCTATTAGCAGGGTTAAACACGTCGTATATTGCAACAATTTGCTTTTATCCGAGAAAAACCAACTTATTTCGAGACGTAAACTATTCTCTCTTAAAAGAAAACAGTCATGTTCGCTAGCTGCAAACTTGAGAATAGACATTGTTGTAATACAGTTCTAGTATATCTTGTTTTCTCTGTTGCAAAACGAACTTATATAAAGTGAAATAAACTATTAAACTCTTGATAGAACGCGTACAGAATAGTGAATTCTCCGTGTTAAATGTTCTGTATGAATTAAATTTATTGTGTTAAATGTTCTGTAGGAATTAATAGTGACTTATAACCTCAAAATAAACAAAAACAAATCAGGCAGTCATCTTTAAAGAGCATCTCAAGTACGAGGAAACGCGTAATATCTAAAGGTAAGTATTAAACATTCAATAACAAAATAATATGTATGTGAAGCTTCGCATTCAAAGCATAAAACTGTCTCGAAGCTTGTTTGTGTGTTACTGTAAACTCTAGCAAGAATGAATTTGGGGTTTGTTGTAATTAAACGCTTCTCTCTCACGGATGAGGAATTATGTCCGCCGTCGATAGTATCTATAATTATCCCGAACATTACATTAGACGTGAAGGTTTGTTCAACTACTTAATTTTATAATTAATAGTGAATAAATAAAAGATTAAATGTAATAAGAGTCGAAACGCATAACCAGAGAATGCAATACCATTTCGTGATAATTTTGTGACGTATATCATGGCGTGTTAAGGTAATAAAACAGCTTAAAAAGACCGGGAGATTTAATTTTTCAGTTCATAAATGGTTTTCAGCAATTCATTCATGGTTAAGAGAGAAACGTAATGTCTCCTTTTAAAATATTCTTAATTCGTTAGAATGTTGTGATCATAATTTCTGTGGATTTTTTTTTTCCGGTTAGTGTGTTATCTAATAATAACTAGTGGATTGTGCAGCTAATTCTGCAAACTAAGTTCATTAGACGTTCAAATAAACATTTCTCAGATTTATTTTCAATGAAGAATACCAGACATTCTGAAAGTTATTTGCTTCCATAATAATGAAAGATACTCTCTCTCGAGCCAATACTGAAGAGAACCACGAATATAAATATCTACACCACACTGCCATTTAATATATCAAAAAGACCCAACCCCACTTGATTAATAACTATAAAAATATTTGCAGTTATGTATTGCATTGATGTTACTTGATATTTATGAGTATAGAAATCACAAATCTTTACTTTTTGCGAGAAAATTAATTTCAAAACTCTTTGGCTTAGAGATCTTCTTCCTCTTCTTTTATTAATTTTTTGGTTTTTAGTAATATTATTATCTTACGTAAGTTTTATAGCTTTCAGTAACATATACTATATAGCCGCCACTCAGTAAAATATAGAAATCAAAATCTAATTTAAGTTATTCTCTACATCTACTTATTTAACCCCAAAACGTTTCACTTTCATATCATCAATATAACATTAATATGTATAATTAATGAAAAATAGTCACATCATGGCATTAACTACAATAATATTTCATTTCTAATGGTAATAATGTCATCAAACCACCTCAAGTTTTGTAGTTTTTAATATCCAATACACAGCTGTACCCAGAAAATTACACGCCACAGAATCGAACCTGTAAATTATTTTTAGTAAGTTAAGTTTTTAATAACCAATTTAATTTGAGCTCTAAATATGTCAGCATTCTTGCAGATCATGGCCTTCGTGTAATATTGTTTACTGTAGTGTGTGTTTTGTTTTATTCTGAAATGCAATTAGCTAGTTCTCAAATCTGACGACAGATGGATTTTGGAAAATAGGAAAATTATGTAGGAAAACTGACATTTCACTGAAAACTAATATTTTTCTGAAAATCTTTGGGTCGCAAGCTTCAAAATGAGGAGTCATTCATTAAAATCCGTTCAGCCGTTTTCCCGTAATTTCCATTACCAGTTCAAATTATATATATTATAGATACTGATACAGTGTTCATATACAGTAAATGCAATGTATTTATTTTATGTTCAATTCTGAGATTTCAGGATATGTTTGCAATATTTCCTTCAACATATCCGCGTTGTTTTGTATTGTATTGTATTGTATTTATTAACATTCCATGGTATTCATTCATTGCTTTACAGCTAGAATATGGTACAAGTCAAAAAACTTAATACTACTACAATGTCTTAATTTATAGCCACAGTCTAGATGAAATATATACAGACGAGATTTACAATATAGTCTACTAGTACAACACAAAGTTTTAGTATCAATTTCATGAAACGTTATTGAATGTCATGAATTCACCTACAGAATAGATGGCGTGAGAAATTAGGTACTTCTTCAATTTGGCACTAAATAATCTTATGTTTTGAGCTTCATTTTTTATATCGATAGGGAGGCTATTAACAATTTTTACTGCCATATAACGCACTCCTTTTTGATAGCATGATAGACTTGCCGATGGAGTATGAAAGTCGTTTTTTGACGTGTATTTATGCTATGAACTGTTGAATTAGTTACAAAGTTTTCACGATTACATACGAGGCAGATTATTAATGAAAAGATATACTGGCAAGCCATAGGCATTATTTATAGTTTTAGTATCAATTCCTAGATTTGGCACCTACTATTATTCTAATTACTCTTTTTTGTAATAGAAATATACTGTCACTATCTTTGGAATTTCCCCAGAATATTATTCCAAAACTCATTACCGAGTGGAAGTATGCAAGTATATTGTTTTTAAGGTATTAATATTTACTCTCTTTTGCATAGATCTAATAGCAAAACAAGTCGAATTTAGTTTGGGTGTAATTTATTTAATATGATTTTTCTAATTTAACACATTATCGATTTTTAAGCCAAGAAATTTGGTTGTTGTTGTTGTTTCTGTAAGGATCTATTGTTAATTATTGCGCTAGAAATTTGCGAGGTTGAATTTGGACAGGATTTAAATTGAATTATGTTTTGTTACAATTTAATACTAATTTATTGACTGAGAACCAGTCACATATTTTTTTCACAATGCATTTTATTCACATAATTATACGTACAAATATATTATCGTATTTTAATATTAAATAATTACATAAATTATTATTTTGTTCGGGAAGAAACATGGTAAACGTTATTGCTATAACTAAAGATTTGACTTTGAGATTTCACATTTCGAAATGAACTTTATGGTCGTAATTCGGACAAATCTTCATTATTGCCATTCCTAATATTATAAACTTCATCCTCAAATTCAAATTATAAGCCTTTGTCTATTCTTTGAAGTGACTGGTTTAGCCACCTCTTTCTGTGCATCCATCGAGTTTTCTTTAGATTTTGGTTTCTATCGGTAGCTTCCATGACAGGTAGACTGTAAGTTCCAGACATTAAGTTATTCTATTATCTATTTTCCAGTGATATTAAATATGTCAGCTTTCTTTCTCATATCCTAATTTACTCTTTCTTTACTTTATTTCACACCAAATATAAACACAGAGAAATGCATTTTCTAAGACTATATTTCAACGTCCAGATTTATTTATTTGTTTATTTAAATCCACCACCAACAGAAGCAGGCGTCCAATTACAGATGGCTTACACAGATACATAATATAAATAATAAGAATAAAAAACAGACAACACAAACAAAAGAAAGAAAATACATAACGGTAATATAATATGCTAGAATATCATATTGCAGTTAATATAGTGCCAAATGTCAATATAATGATGCAAAATTATTTAAAAACTAGAGTAAAAACATAATACACTTCTTCATAATTTAAATATCTAAGGAAATACAATTCTTTTTAATATTGTATGAAATTTTCCAACTGTTAAACTGAAATCTAATTGAGAATCACAGTTTAAAGACAGAGAGTTGTAAGTATTACACATAACAAACAATGGAGAGTTCTTGAAGAAAAGAGTTCTAGGAATGGGAATAACAAAAGGTTGCCTATGACGTAATTCTGTTTGTTTTTTTAGACTGAACTGAAGGAATTTAAGAAAATCACAGTTATTCAATATAGCGTTAACAGTCTTATAGAGAAAAATTGGACTATTTATTAATCGTCGATATTTTAAAGTTTTATAATTAAATTAAAAAAAGTTAACTGATTATATGAAATTTGCTTGTCATAAGACGACACGTGATGTTTTTTTAAAAATATATAAATAACGTAAAATTATTTTCTGTGTCCTTTCTATTTGCATCTGATGGGCCAATACAGTATGTAACTAGTATAATAAGAAGAAAACTGACAATGTTAGTCTGTGTGTTTAATTAATACTGCCAACTGCCATCATCAATGAACGATGAAAGAGTAATAGAACGGAGAAAAATTCTCTCCGGCACCGGGATTTGAACCCGGGTTTTCAGCTCTACGTGCTGATGCTTTATCCACACCGGATACTCATCTCGGTGTCGGACAGAATCGTCTCAGTTTAAGTTCCAATTCTTGGGTTCCCTCTAGTGGCCTCCCTCTGCACTACGTCATAGATGTCTATGAACGTAGGACTGAAGTCACACATGTGCTGAGGTGCACTCGTTATGAGTGACTAGTTGGCCGGGATCCGACGGAATAAGCGCCGTCTTAAATCACGAGGGAACCCAAGAGTTGGAACTTAAGCTGAGACGATTCTGTCCGACACCAAGATGGGTATCCGGTGTGGCTTAGTGGATAAAGCATCAGCACATAGAGCTGAAAACCCGGGTTCAAATCCCGGTGCCGGAGAGAATTTTTCTCCGTTCCATTACTCTTTCATCGTATGATGACGCAGAACATGTGCATGGAAATATCATATGTACTTCGGTAAATTAAAATAATATATGTATGTACTTATGTATGTATGTATTCACGCTGCAATTGGTATATACCCGGTGGCAGTGGCAACTAATTACACTCAATAATGACAATAATAAACTTATTAATTAAAAATACAGTTAATAATACCATTAATTAATACAAATAATTAATACGAACAATAATTTATAATAATAATAACAATAATAATAATAATAATAATAATAATAATAATAATAATAATAATAATAATAATAATAATAATAATAGGGAATATCCTAAATTAAATGAAGCACGATCACTTAAAATAACATTTAAAATAAATCTAATTTGTATCTTAAATCTAAGTTCGAACTAAAACCCACGAGTATGATATGTTCATATCTGCACAAGTACCTTTCCACATTACACACATTTCGCTGTCAACTCACTCACTGCACTGGAACTGCGACACATTTCACTGATTCTATCCTGATTTCACTAACACTTCAAAAACATTTCAGTGTTCAAATACTTTGCACTGGCACTATAAACTATAAAGCTTCCCTGACAGGAACACGTTTCACTGACACAATACACTTCACAGTGACACAACATAATTCTTCACTGATACAACACTTCAATAACAAAATATCATTTACATCATTTACATACTGTGTATAATTACCGTGTATTAGTAAATTCCTTAAGCCTATTTTTAAATACGTTTTTGGTTGTTGGTAAAGCCTTTAGTAAGTCTGCAGGTAAAGCATTCCAGTCCCTGATAGTACGATTGAGAAAAGAAAACTTTCCAGTGTCCGTCCTCTGTCTTTTTTCCTTCAATTTATATGAGTGGCATATCATCAATGAAGATACGACAGACGGCTGCATATTTTAAATGTATTTATTAAAGTAGTTGATTGACAATGACTAATCCACGTGAAGATAATGAAGCTGAAACATAGATCACTATAAACCTACAATAATATCAAAGGAATTTCAATTATACTCACTGAAATTTCTATTATAATCAGTCCTTCCGAACCCACTAATTCTTTGAGGGAATGCTTTCAACAATATCTATTTGTACTGGTACCGGTATTTGTTAAGGGTTTTACAACAAACTTACCCATACAATATTGTTCGTACAGCCATTCCTTTATAAAATTTCACATGTATGTCAGTCAAGTTTAGCTTGCCTACACAATGCCATTTCATTCGTACCATGAACAATTAGTATATTATTAAGTTGTAGTAAGATAGTTGATAGCCGTCTCAACCAGGGTTTAATAATCGGCCTCCTAATCAATTCTAAATGAATATTTATATTTAATTCAATTTTTTCTTTAATAGAAACCCTAGTTAGGTAGGCTATCATTGAGAAATTTATTGGAAATGCAACAAACGATTTAGGCTACAAGACAAATTACATTTTATAAAGAATATAAGTGATGATTAATTATGCTAATCGATGACTTTAGTGCAGTGGAGGATATCATGTCCAGGGTGCTGTCAGGAACTTTTAATTTTCGGAAGACTTCTAAGGACTCCAGTGGGATTGTGCCTCTAGCCCCCATCATAATTCCTATAACGTCCCATATTTAATACTCAGTTCTTACACAGAATCTGCTGCGAAAATCAAATCGAAGTTTATGCAATGGTTAGGACGTATCTTTAAGCCTACATAGGAACTTCGGGGCGAAAAGCTTTTTTTAGACGAAAGTCTCTCGTGGGCTAACTATCCATGACTGTACTTTATAGTGCTTTTTAATATACAAAAAAGGTTATTTTTGTCATTATTTATTAGTGTGTATAGTGCTCGTTATAAAAGCCGAAAAAGACTTCTAAGTAGCTAAGTAGTAGATGGAGTGTAGAGAAGTGCTGACATTAATTTGCAGTCTAATATTCTGCATCTTTCACTAAATTATTATTATTATTATTATTATTATTATTATTATTATTATTATTATTATTATTATTATATGGCTAGAGTTCTAGACTTATAAAACTGTGGATACGAGTTCAATCCCAGGTGTACCCCCGATTTATAACTTGTGTTGGGCAAGCCCTCGGTCCAGGTAACGCAGGGTTTCTTCCGGGAAGCTCCGATTCCCTTGTGAAGGCTGGTTCACAATTAACCGGGAACGGAAATGAGAACGAGAACAGAAATTTTGTTCAAATAAATGTCTTTAACATTATTTCAGTTCTCGTTCTCGTTGTCGTTTCCGTTCCCGGTTTATTGTGAACCAGCCTTGACATCCCAAGAAATCTCCATATCATTTCATCGCATCCTGGGCAGCGACTCTATCGGTAAATTGGTCTACATAACTGGCTTCATATAGGGGTGAATGACGTAAGTCAAGTACCCGTCATTGGTTAAAAATATTATTATTATTATTATTATTATTATTATTATTTTATTTACCGATTATGTTTTCGTAAATCAATTGGATGCCATGAGATTTGCATAGCTTTCACTTGGACACTATGAGAATGAATCACTTTTTGCTTGAGGCAGAGACCTATGTTTTATACATTTTGATAATAAGGTGTTACAAATCTTGTAACATCCGTGACCGAAACTTTTCTTTATTTTCTACAATAATAATATATTTTATTCGAACGACTTTTTTTTTCTGCAAAGTGATACTGCTCTTCTAAGTTGATTCTAATAATTGACAAAATTCATTTGATTTTCAAAATATAGAGTTTGAAAATAGTAAAAATGTAACATCCGTGACAACTGGAATGTCTGTGACATATGTTGGAGTGATCTGTTACCTGCAGCATCAATTTTATTGTCTTCAGTTACTGGACTAGATGTTCTGGTTTAAAATTGAAATACCGCAGGAATGTTGTTTTATAAATGTACTGATGTTTATCTCCTTCTTCTTCGGTATTATTTTAACAATGTCCTCAATATCTATATAATTTGAAATGGTAATGGAAATTACGGGAAAATGGCGGAATGGATTTTAATGAATGACCCGTAATTTTGAAGCTTGGGATCCAAGGAGTTTCAGAAAAATAGTAACTTTCAGTGAAGCATTAGTTTTCCTACATAATTTTCCTATTTTCCAAAATCCATATTTCGTCAGTTTTGAGAATTAATTGCATTTCAATATAAAACCAAACGCACTATAATAAACAATAGCCTATTACACTAAGGCCATGACCTGCAGGATTGCTGATATATTTAGATTTCAAATTCAATTGGTTATTAAAAACTTCAAGACTTACTTAAATTACAGGTCTGATTCTGCGGTGTGCAATTTTCTGAGTACAGCTGTGTATTGGATATTAAAATGTACAAAACTTGAGGCGGTTTGATGATATTATTACCATTAGAAATGAAATATTATTATAGTTAATGGCATGATGTGAGTTTTTTTTATTAATTATACATATTAAGGCTATATTGATGATATGAAAGTGAAACGTTTTGGGGTTATATAAGTAGATGTAGAGAATATCTTTAATTAGATCTTCATTCCTATAATTTACTGAGTGGCGGCTATTATATATATAACTACAAAACTTATATAAGATAATAATATTGTTACTAAAAAAATCAAATATTTTTATAGTTATTAATCAAGTGGGGTATTTTTCATATACTTAATGACGGTATGGTGTAGATATTTATATGCGTCATTCTCTTCAATATTGACTCGCAAGAGCGCAAAAATTCAGTTCGTAAGGATAGACCAAAAGGTATTACTTACTGATAAAATAAGAGGCTACAAAATTTTGTTATCTCCCGATCATTTCAGCAAGATCTCTTAGCAGGATAAAATGAGTTTACTCTCTACATTTCAAGCTCTACATGCAGGAACTATACCAAGATGCTATGTCTATTCTTCGAAAGCATAGCAAACCTGACTTTTTTTTAACTTTCACGTACAATCCACAATGACCTGAAATAGCTATTGCTTTACTCCCACATAAAAAACCAACTGATCGTCCTGACATTGTTACTTGCGTTTTCGCGTTAAACTCAAAAACTGAAGGTGGATAAGTTCAAGAAAAAGTATTTGGCATAATAAAAATCATTCAGAGAGAGTATGTTTCATTATTACGGAAGCAAATAACTTTCAAAATGTCTAGTATTCTTTATTGAAAATAAAAGTGACAAATTTTTATTTTAAAGTCTAATGAACTTAGTTTGCAGCATTTGCTACACAAGCCACTAGTTATTTTTATATTTACAGGAGTTATTTGAACTAAAGAACCTCATTTATTCACTTCATCTAATGACGTGCTATCTAACTTATTTACTTCATAGTTCCAAAAGATAGGCCTATATGTTTGTTTCAGATCTAATACATTTGTCTTACTTTCTCAATATATTAACTGTGAGGAGAAAGCAGTCTCGTGCCGTAAACAATATATTTCGAGATTTTCCACATTAACAGCACTTATACGAAGAAAAGTGGTTTTGGCAATGCCGTACATCTGTACAGAAATTTCTGACAAACGAATGGTAGAATTTTATTTATATTCAGCACCTGAGTGTCAAAATATAATGTACACGAAATACCATGTTTTTTTGCAAAAAAATAAAATAAATAAATAAATAAATAAATAAATAAATAAATAAATAAATAAGTAAGTAAGTAAATAAATAACTAAGTAAGTAAGTAAATAAATAAATAACTAAGTAAGTAAATAAATAAATAAATAAATAAGTAAGTAAATAAATAAATAACTAAGTAAGTTAGTAAATAAATAAATAACTAAGTAAGTAAGTAAATAAATAAATAACTAAGTAAATAAATAAATAAATAAATAAATAAGTAAATAAATAAATAAATAAATAAGTAAATAAATAAATAACTAAGTAAGTAAGTAAATAAATAAATAACTAAGTAAGTAAGTAAATAAATAAATAACTAAGTAAGTAAATAAATAAATAAATAAATAACTAAGTAAATAAATAAATAAATAAATAAATAAATAAATAAATAAATAAATAAATAAATAAGTAAATAAATAAATAAATAACTAAGTAAGTAAATAAATAAATAACTAAGTAAGTAAATAAATAAACAAATAAATAAATAAATAAATAAATAAGTAAATAAATAAATAACTAAGTAAGTAAGTAAATAAATAAATAACTAAGTAAGTAAATAAATAAATAAATAAATAAGTAAATAAATAAATAACTAAGTAAGTAAGTAAATAAATAAATAACTAAGTAAGTAAATAAATAAATAAATAACTAAGTAAGTAAATAAATAAATAAATGAATAAATAAAGAAATAGATAAATAAATAAGTAAATAAATAAATAACGAATCACAATTTTAAATGAAAACAATATAGTCCTCTATAATGGCGATTGACGTCAAGAGAATGAAGTCCGTATTTTCTACTTTATTATCGTTTATCTTCCGCAGAATAAACTTATAATAAATCATTATAATGGTCATATTAGTATTACGCAAAAATAATTTGTAAATATAAATGTTGTTATAAGCATAGGCGGCCAAGAACCTCTGTAGGTAGAGCAAAAGTTAGGAACTGAAGCTACCGGGTTCAATTCCAGGTGCTGGCGGGATTTTTCTAGTTGCTGAAACTTCCATTAAGGTCCCGAAGGTTCACTTATCCTGCTGTCTATTTGATTTCCGAGTCTATCCCGGGGGAAGAAGGTTCGACCTCCATGCCCCCAAAGGGGATACATTTACCGCTCTATTATAGGCACAATTGGGGCTAGGTAAACTGAGTCCCAAGTAGTAGTTTGCTTACTTCCATATAGGTAAACTGAATCCCTAAGAACATAAGGGTATAGGTAAACTGTGTCCCAGTATACCTGACAAAAATGCTTGTAGAAATATTTGATTTATTATGTGTTTACACTTTTTTTTAATAATTCAAAGCTGACAGTGTTGTTTTTTGTTCATAATACGTCATGCCATGTTCGCAAACTTAAGTATGCAATTTTTTTTCTCTATCTAATATCTATTAAATCTCAAGACTGTAAGATTCAAATGGTCACTGATTACGTTTTTGAAACATAGATCTCACCAGATGAGCTATATCCACCATCTCGTCAGTAGCGTGCTGGCCTTCAGTGTACAAGGTTGCGGGTTCGATCTCGGCCTAGGTCGACACACCTGTGACTCTGATATAACCTCGGCAGTTGCAAGCGTCGTTAAATAAAACATAATTAAATTAAATCCACCCTCTCTTTAGGCCGATTTTGCAACCACAACTAACAAAACCACAAACAGCTGCAAGTCTTTTCATTATCGCCTGAATGAATTATTTTATAGTACCCAACCGAATGCATTGAAGGACATCCCGTCAAACACTTATGATTCATTGACAAGCAAGGGTAAAAATAAAAAATGAATCAAAGAAAGGGGGGTTTTAAAGGGAAAAATGACACAGCGAATTAAGCTATTGCAAGATTTCAATTCGTCAAAACAGTTTCAAGTTCCTTCCTACCACTTAAAATAATGTAAGAGCTTCGCAGTTTCCTAGACGATCTTAAAGTGAAGTGACAAAATGTGGGTACCTCACAGTGTTTTCAATCATAAAATATGATAATTTTTAACCTCGCCAACCAACTACTATTTGTACTAGTTCGTTGCCAGTTTCAAGTCTGGAAAAAGCGGAAGGAAAGATTTTTTCGTGATGAATTTTAGCCGCGACTGAGTTTACCTATACACCTTTATTTTGTCAGAGGCACAGTTTACATACACATCTTTTTTTGACAGGGGCTCAGTTTATCGACATTTTCACAGTAGGGACTAACTTTATCAACCCTGGCACAATTAATTCTAATTTTTCTTGCGTGTTTAGCCTACCATTATAATTATTGTCAAAGTTTGACCTTTTCATGTACAATACAAAAACGGAATTTTACTTTCTCGTCTTTTTCTAGTACATGATTTCATTCACTCATGTCTTTTGAATAACAGACTTCAATAAAATAAACTATAAACTTTAATAAAATGTCAAACATTGTAAAAAAAAAAGTATGAAGCAGGTTTAACGTGGATAATGAAAGTATGGAACAACTGGATAATACGCACGGCAGACCAATATCGATAGTCGACTCTACTCGCTGGCCACTAGTCACCGGGCCGTACCGAGCCGTATCAAACAAAATATAATCGAAATGGTGGTAGTCAAATTCGCGACTATATTCTTAAATAATTCACTCCATTAGTCAAGTTCAAGGTTTTATGTAGTACAACGGCGGTTTTTTTAATGCATTAAAAGAAAATGAAGATGTAATAAGATAATAAACTAGGTTATCACAAGGAAATTAACAGGAAAAAAGGTGTCTTTCACGGAATACAATTAAAATGACGGAAATTAAATTTCCGGTTAATGTTCGCCAAAGCGTAAAGTACGTAATTATGACGGCGTTGCTGTTTTATTTCTGGCCTATAGAAAAATACCTAGCCTTTTACGAAAAAAAATTTAAGGACCATGAAATTATTCACCGCTTTCATTATAGGCCTATTATTTTTTAACAATATTACGAATCAAAATCTGTCATATTATATAATTTTAACTACTACATGGACGAATCAAATCAAGCTAACCTAACCAAAGCTAACCTAACCTAACCAAAGCTAACCTAACCTAACCAAAGCTAAGCTAACCTAACCAAAACTAATCTAACCTAACCAAAGCTAATCTAACCTAACCTAAGTTAACCTAACCTAAGCTAAGCTAATCTAAGCTAACCTAACATAACATAACCTTCGTAAATGCAAGGCCTGTAACCGGAGCAAGAAGGGATCTCAATCATTTAATCTGCAAGTACACGCAAAAATAAATTCAAGTAAGGATCACGCTCCCACTGCATGAGAGGTCCGCGCATGCGCTACAGCAAAACTGTTTCTGTCCCGAGCCTCTCATCTAAGGCACTCGTCATAATTTACTCGCAATATTTACGCAAATACACATTGTCGCTAACAGTGGTGCTATCTCTCAATAATGTTCAGAACGAAGGAGGTAGACAGAGAGAGAAAAAATTTCTCCCGCCAACTACGCCACACACCAACGTCATGTTCTTATGTTGGTGACATTGTGTATTTACTTAAATTTGGTGGTAAACGTAACGGCACGGTTCAAAGTGACCGTGCTAATTCTCCAGTATAGCGGAAAGTATATATATTAATATTTTTGTTTCGAGTTCAAACAGGCAGATGTGATCGACTGTCACAATTACATACAGTAACCAAAAAAGGAATGAGACGACTCTTGGTCGTCGAAAGCTAAAGTTCAATAGCGCGGTTCAGGCGATATCGACGTAGCCAGGAAGACATCTGGTCGTGCATGCGTACGCCTATTTTCAATCATACTCCAAAGTACACACAGTGCATAATGTTATCTGTTATCTGTCTATTTCTCGTGTAGGTCTCTTTTTACGTCCTTGATCGTATACCTTTTATGAAAATTTGAAATATACCGTGTAACACGAAAGTCATCCGACAAATTGGGAGAATAATATTAATTTTGAAATGATAAATGTAGACCCACGGCAAAGACAGCAAGGAACATTATAAGGACCACGACAAAGACAACAAGGACCAAGACAAAGACAAAGATCAGGAGCACGATAACATATAAAAACACGACAAACACCACGACAAGGACTATGATAAATACCACGACATGGACCACGATAAGAATTACAAGGACCACAACCACGTAAAGAACTATTAGAAAGACAACAAGAACCACGATAAGAACAAAGATCAGGACCACGATAATATAGTACGGTGAGAAACACGACAAACACGGCGACAAGGATTACGATAAATACCATGGCATGAAGCACGATAAGGATTATGACAAGGCCCAGGACGAAAAGGACTACTAGGAAGACAACAAGGACAACGCTAAGGACCACGACAAAGATATCAACGACCTTTATACGAACCACGAAAACGATAAAAATATGAACGACAAGGACCACGACTTGAACCACGGTAAGGAAAACGATAAGGATCACAACATGGACCACGACAAGAAGCACGACAAGGACTACGACAGAGACCATGGTAAGGATCACAACATGAAACAAGACAAGCTTCAAAATAATAATCACAATAAGGACCTCAATATGGACTACAATAAGGATCACATCAAGGACCACGATAGGACAATGATAAGAACCATGAAAGAATCACGAAAGGATCGCGATAAGGACTGCGTCAAAGATAACAAGGACCACGACGAGGACAAAGCAAAGACAAGGATCACGATAAGGATGACGATATGTGTCACGAAAAGGACTTTGATAGGAATCACTGTGAGTACCACGACAATGAACACAAGGAAGAATATGATAGAGACTGTGATTGCGATAAGAACTATGGGAATGACAAGGGCCACAACAAGGACAACGATAAGGACAAAGACAAGGAGCACGATGAGGATCATGCCATAGGCCATGACTAGCACCATGAGAGTGATCATGAAAGGGACCACGACATTGGGCCACGATAAGAATCACAATAAACAGAATTGCGATAAGAACAATGAGATTGACAAGGACCACTATAGGACCACGACAATAACAAAGTCAGGGACCACAATAAAGATCCCCAACATGGACCACGAGAAGCACTACGAGAATGATCACGACAGGGTCCACGATATGGGCCATGATAAGGATCACGACAAGAACCATGATAGAGATCAAGACCACAATAAGAACAATAACGAAGGCAATAAATACATAATACGGACCGTGACAAGAAAGGCAATAAGGACTATTAAAATGTCAACAAGGAATACGATAAAGACAACAAAGATCACGATAAGGGACATGTCAACGACAACAAGGGCCTCGACAAAAAAAAAATGAGGATCACGATACGGACAATGACAAGGAAAATAAGGACCAATATAAGAAACACAACATCGATAAAGACAAGGGCCACGATAACAATTGCGAAATAGACCACGATAAGGACAAAGTTGACGATATGGGTCATGACATGATCCACGATAAGGACTAAGACCACTATAAGGGTCATAACGAACACAACAAGTACGACAATAACGATCATGATAAAGACAAGAACGATAAGGGTCATTGCAGTGACAAGGATCATGTTAAGGATGACAACAAGGACCACGATAAGAAACATGACAAAGACAACAGTGACCACGATAAAGACTGTGGCAAAATAACAAGGATTATTATAAAATCTAGGCAACGACCACAATAAGAACTACGACATGGATTATGATAAGACACAAAGACACGGATCATGACAAAGATGGTAATTCACGTCGTGATACTTAGGCCTATCGTGATTCTTGTCGTTGGTCATGTCGTAGTCCTTATCGTGGTCTTTGTTGTCTTTGTCAGAGCCCTTATTTTGATCTTTGTTGTCTTTGTTATGGTCCTTATCACGATGATTGTTATCTTTATTGTGGTTCTTATTTTCTTTGTCAGGATCGTTATCTGATCATGTTCATTATCGTGAGCCTTATCGTGGTTCATTTCGTGGTCTTTATCGTGATCTTTGTTGCGGTGCTTGTCGCAGCTCATGTTGTGACCCTTGTCGTCGTCCTCGTCTTCGTCCTTGTGGTCCTTGTTGCTTTTATCATGTTGTTACAATTGTAATTTCAAATAATAATGTTTTTCCCCTTTGGCAAGTGACTATTGTTTCACATGGTAGATAATGTCGTCCTCAAAACGGAGTCTTAAAATGCTGTACGGCAGCCTGATCGATCACAACTATACTCCGAATAATTCTTAATTCCGCCATGTAACTTAGTAACCGTAGAACACTTCATTCGCTCTCTCTTCTGTTTCGAGTTCTCCACACTTCTACTCCAAATTATCTTCGTTCCCGGTTTAACTACTTATCCTCCGATCATAATCTAAACACCAGGTCACAGGAGAGTCAAATCCTAGCAATTCCTGCCCATAGAACATCCCACTATTCATCCTCTTTTACTGTCTCAGTCCCCCGTGAATGGAATTCTCTACCTCAGAAGATTAGGGGCTGCCAGACAATAACCACTTTCAAGAAAAGGCTAAACGATTTGTTACGGGCGCAGTCAAATTGAAGTTATAATTGTGATCGAGTTTAATAATTAATCCGATTTAGGTATGACTATCATTACTATTATTATTATTATTATTATTATTATTATTATTATTATTATTATTATTATTATTACATAATTATTTTATTGGTGTTATGAAGATGAAAAGAATTGTCATTGTATTATATTAATTATGTATTATATTGTCTTGTATTGTAGTATTGTATTGCTTTGAATTGAATTGTATTGTATTAATTACGTTATATTCATAGCATTGTAGTAATTTTCTATCATACTGGTTAAGTGGAAGAGAAGGCCGAATGGCCTTAACTCTGCCATTTAAAATAAAACATTATTATTATGTAACTAATTTTGAAGTGAGCTATACTATAGTAAAGGAGACGAGACCTGTCCTGTGACCTTATGATGTGCCGTGGCTATTTCACCAATGGGTATAGAGGGGGAAGATAGATGAACTTTCGTGCTAGTAGAATCGTATAATACAGTATTAACCACCATGAAACAAACTTTCTTTCTGATAGCTCATTCTTTCACCTGTCACAAAGCTCATATGCCATACCTCTCCTCCTCGTGTATATAGTAAAATCATTTGTACAAGTGTAGTCTTAAAAATTGTGACTTATTCCACATCCTAAAGTTTTAATACTATTATAAAATCTATAGAATAAAGTAAATGAAATTAAATGAAAAAAAAAGACTTGATTTAAAGCCTTCTCGAGGAGAGAAGTCAGCATTCTCACACGCATGTTTCCCTTCTTATAACGTCTTCCTAAATGGACCGGACTATAACATTCTTTGTCAATATTTTGAATGAGAACCTGCCTGCGGTGAGACTAAAACGCTGGATAAATGTCTCTCTCCATCTTGTTTCGGTGGTTGATATGGTTAATATTTAAATGTAGTTATTTAAAATCAGTTTCTTAATGCTTGTGGTTAAAGCATTTTACATTTTTTAATTTTATTGTCATTGTTAGTTTTTAATATATTATATAAATGATGTAAATGCATTCATTAGATTAACGTTTATAATATTATAATTTGTATTTTTGTATTGTCTGGTGTTCGTTAACACTCAATCTCAGGAGTCTGTAAACCTCTATTTCAACGTAATTCAGACAAAAACAAATCGCTGGTATAAATTAAGTAAGAACCGAACCCTCTCTCTTTTGCACAATACGCAGAAGTTTTAGCGTCTGAGCTATTGGAACAACACGCAAGCTCTCATTTCTGCGCGGAATGTTGATCTAGTTATGAAGGTTCAAATGTCGATTTAACTACTCGATTTCTGTATATATTTATCTATTACTTACGTCATATTACCATTTTTTTTTTGCAGTTTTTGAAGTGAATTTCGTAACGGTGCTAGCAACAAACCAAATAGCCTGAATTTAAGTAACGCAAATATTCGTAATCTTGTATATATATTTTTTAATTGGGTTATTTTACGACGCTGTATCAACATCTAGGTTATTTAGCGTCTGAATAATATGAAGGTGATAATGCCGGTGAAATGAGTCCGGGGTCCAGCACCGAAAGTTACCCAGCATTTTCTCCTATTGGGTTGAGGGAAAACCCCGGAAAAAACCTCAACCAGGTAACTTGCCCCGAACGGGATTCGAACCCGGGCCACCTGGTTTCGCGGCCAGACGCGCTGACAGTTACTCCAAAGGCGTGGGCCCCGTAATCTTGTAGATCTCAGTGCTCTGGTCTCCGATCATGTGTCTTATATCTGAGTCATGAATATTCCATCGTCTTATTCCTTTTTTGGTTAACTGTACATCTGTACCCCATGTTTCTATACGTATATGATAATATTTTATTTGAAGTGTTACGTTGTTCGCTATACACACTAAACTGTATATCTGCATGTGCTTAAACACTGTTTACATAAGCATTGAGGACTGTTCATGATTCCATATAATAGGCATGTTGGTTTGGGTACCAGTTATTGTTAATGGCCAACCCACATTTCTGGCTGTTTACCGATAGTTGGAGAGGGTGGAATAGATAATATACAGGGACATCATTTTATTTTTACTAACATTTCTAATATTAACCTGGCTATACCTTTGGATCAAGGAATGAGAACCGGAAACACAGTTTGCTACCGTCTTCCATGACTGGAGTTCGATGATACTGACGTAAATACAAACAGGTCACTTTAATAGGTATATGAGGGTAGGAAAGTAGTTCATCTATTTACGTAAACTAGGAAATATCACGCTTTTGAGTGTGATAATTTTCATTAGCTTTTGTTTAATCAAAATACAGTACAGTATTAACAATGAGTCACGAACTGAGCTGTCCATGCGGACGTATTCATTATGCAGTATATATTGTACTGTCTACAGTACAATAGCGTACACTGTAGAAAATGAAGTTAAATTGAAAAATAATCATAATATAGATATTTAAACACATTTTTAAAAATGATGGCCGTTCATTTCGATACAGGCTTCAGTTCTAATGTGCATATTATCGCACTATAGACTATTGTACGCAATTCTAGTTATCAGGTTCGTACTTCGTATCAGTAACTCATGTTGAAACAATTCTGTACCTACCTACTCTATAAAAGAGTACCTTACGCACTGTAAATTCAATCTTCACTTCTGCCCGATCCGAAAAGGTAAAATTACTCAGACATGCTATCTACTGTCCGTCCAAGTGGTTATGTCGCAGGGTCGTAGGAAGGGGGAAAATCACGTGACAGTTAATTACTTACCGAGGCCCTTTTATTTAAGTTATTTTAAACAGTTGTATAATATTACGTAGACGTCCAATTCCTAACACAAATGAATGTTCTGAAAAAAGAGCTAAGACAGCCCAGCCACTAGCCTTTACAGAGAGGCGACTAGAAGCAGGTGGGGGAAACCGGGATGCGACGTAGGCAAATGGACGACAGTGCCTGTGCGAAAATGATTGAATATTGAACGTCTTTCGTCACTGGAAAACGCGAACATATTTTTGGAACGTACTGTTTACTATGACCGTAAGGCTACTATGACTGTATATGCGGTTTTGGATCTGTGAGGAGGACGGTTGAACTTCACTTGTAGAAGGGGTGGGAGTGAAGTATATTCAAAACTCAGGTACAATAAAAATTGAAGTAAAAATAAAATGATGTCCCTGTATAAACCTGGACATCTGCATAGAAAGTAAATACTCGTTGTAATTACACATACACAAAGCCGCACTGCTGTAGAATTTTAGAAATGTGAAAGAAATGTTCAAATTAAATGTAATAAATACAGATGGACATACAGATACGCTTTTTATGCAAGTAACGGTTCGCGTAAGGCGGCCTGCTATTTATGCAGCATATCACTAATTTTGTTTTTTAACGTGCACGTCCTCAAGTCCCTGCCATTTAAAGAAATGCAGTTAAGATCTTCCTCTTCCTCTTCTCGCCAATCGAATCTTTCCATCTTCTTTTAGGCCGACCTGGGATTCTTTTTCCTCTTGGGATGGCCCCTTCCTAGCGTGCAATTTTATCAAGTTAAGGTGACTAACAAAGAGAGAACACGCTCTGTATATCACAGAATTAAATAAGATTTTGTGACATGTAAATATAAGACGTACGGTTTAAAATTATACCTGGTATGGGTGGCCAATGACCCCTCGTTTTGAAAATATTGGCTATTGTTTGTGACAAACTTCCGTTAGGTGTCTAATTGTATATGCTTTAAATTGAATAGTAATCTATATAGCTCTACTGATAAATTGTTTGTGTTTGTAATTTGAAGTAGTTTGCATGATATGTATTATCAATTTCTGTATATCACAACTAGTTGAATTGTTTATGCCTTAAATTTAATTAAATTGTTTTGTATTATAATATAGCTCAACTTATGAATGATCGTTTGCGTTTGTAAATTTAATAATATGATTGGCTATGTATTGTATACTTTTAGTAGAGCCATCGATGTAGCTCAGTCGGCAGACTCGCTGGGCTGCTGATCCGGAGCTGCGTTCGGGCTTGGGTTGGATCCCCCTTTGGACTTTGGTTTCTTCCGAGGTTTTCCACAGCCGTGGGACTGAAGCCGGATGGTCTATGGCGAGTCCTTGGCATCAACACCTTTGATTTGATTACCCCCTTTGATTTGATTACCTGGTTGGGTTTTTCCGAGGTTTCCCCCACCGAAAAGGCAAATGCCGGGTAATATTTTGGCGAATCCTCGGACCTCATTTCATCTCACTACATCTCGCCAAAATGTAAAAAAAAATTGTACAACATTGTAAAAATTGTAGAAAATTACTAAATTGTAAAACTATAAAAATTTGTAAAAATTGTAATTGTAATATTGTAAAATGTTGACATGTTCCACATCTTAAAGCTTCATTGCTCATGTAAGATCTATGGAATAAAATAAATGAATGAATGAATAGGAAAACATTAGACTGTGTAACGGCGTAACTCATATGGTTGGATGCTGACTTGTCATCCAGGCAACTTGAGTTCGAATCCTAATGCCTTCTCATTTTTTAAAGCTTGATATTATTATTATTATTATTATTATTATTATTATTATTATTATTATTTCATTTTTATTTTTTTTATTCACTTTCAGTTGTCAGTTCCTATATTCAAAGCCATGTTGAAATATGCGTGGTATGCATCAAAATTAATAAACGAATGAGAAGTGTTTGTGAATGTGAAGGATATCTGTTTCGCAGCAGAAGTGCGGAAAAATGTGTGTGACTGTGGACAACCTTCCTTCATTTGCTGTGCATGGTGCAGGAAATATGTATGTTTTGTGTGTTTTTATGACATTTATCATAATGAATCGGGACACAATGAAATGGAATAGCTGCTACAGAAACAGAATAGACACCAGTGACCTGCCTACATGAGCAATATTTCATTGTTTATCCTCTACAATACAATGTTAGTTAATTATAATTTGTTTAAAACATATGAAGCGTTCAATACATTGACAAATATGATATTTGTAAATAGATTATTGTGATCATAATATTAATCATTATTACAAGAAAAAACATAGCACCAGTTAAGATTCGAACTCTGGTTGTCAGGATAACAACTCAGCATCCAACCATATGGGCTACGCTGTTACACAGGCTAACACTTCCCTATTAGGCACTTAACGGAAGTATGTCACAAACAATAGCCAATATTTTCAAAACGAGGGGTCATTGGCCACCCATACCAGGTATGACTTTAAACAGTACGTCTTGTACTTTCATCTCACACAATCTTATTCCATTCGGTGATATACAGAGCGTGTCCTCTCCTTGTAAGTTAAAATAATTATTGATGATTATAAATTACTTGCAGTCATTGTTGTCAACACTGTAAACAAATTGAAATAATACTGAAGTTTAGTGACGATAACACTTCAGTTCCGTGCAATAAGCTTCACGTTGCAGATGTAATAACCATTTATCAGCCACGATTTGTTTGTTGTCATTAGAGTATTTTATTTTTCCCATACATTTTATTATATTTCATTGCAATGGTAGTGCTTAAAAAGAAATTTTAATATCTGTGTTTGAAACAGTTACTAATTTTGAACTGATGTTTTTCATTACAATAAGTCTAAATACATATAACAAATGGCACTCGAGAGGAAATTAATCGCAGAATAAATATGAGAAATGCTTTTGTCATCCAGTCAGCTTTCAAAAAGACTGAAAGTTATATTACTGGTTATCTTCATTGGTAGTGAAACTTGGACTCTCACTTTGAGAAAGATTAAGGGTGTTCGAGAATAAGGCTAAGAGGGATGAAGTTACAGGAGAATGGGGAAAGTTAAACAACGCAGAACTGAACACATTGTATTCTTCATGTAACATAATTAGAAATATTAAATCCAGACGTTTGAGATGTGCAGGGCATGTAGCACGTATGGGCGAATCTAGAATTGCGTATAGAGTTATAATGTGTTAGTTTGTAGACCTGAGGGAAAAATAGGTACCTTTGAAGAGTCCGAGACGTAGATGGAGGATAATATTAAAATGGATCTGAGGGAGTTGGGATATGATGGTGGTGACTGGATTAATCTTGCTCAAGGACAGGAACCGTTGTCGAGCTTATGTAATGGTGGCAATTAACCTCCGAGTTCTCTAAAAGCCATTCGTAAACCTACTGTGACTTTTAATTGAAACAACAATGTGGTTTTTACTTCTAAACTTTAATCAGCTTTAATCACACCCGTCAACAATTGGTATTCCAACACAGTATTCGTTATTGCACTCCAAAAACGACAATGACAATTCACGTGGATTTTTGAGAAGAAGAACAATGTACTCCTAATCTCAACTAATGTTCACACAGCGCTATGTACAAGAAAACTGTCTGTTCTCAGTTCGTTCGCCTTTGCTAGTTCTTCTAGCTCACTCACTCAAGTCCACGGTGCACTTTGAACCTAAGACTTTCAGATAAGCTTCACTGCACGTCGAACTCAAGATTCCCAGACCTGTTGCCCTCTCCTAGACGCTGCCACATTTACTCAAGTTCACTCACGTCGAACCCAAGACTCCCGAACGCGTTGCTTCCGCCTGGACGCTGCTGATTCACAAGCTGAACTGGCTGTCCAAACTAAACTGGCTTGCGGCTCTTCTTCGCGTCGAACCCCGGTCTCGAAGGCTGGCTTCCTTGTTCGCTCACGGATGCTTCACAAAACTCACAGACTCGAAGGCTGCTCGCTTTTATGTGTTAGGTCACACTTCGCGAACCTTTGATCCTCGAAGTTTCTGTTTCTAGACGTTTCGCTACTTCCGCCGCAGTTGGTTTTCTCCCCCTCTCCTTCGCACAGCGGCTAGCGTCTCGTAGTTTCCTCTCTCCTCTCCTCGCGCCTGTCTTCCCGCGCGCCCTCCCTTCTGCCGGTCTTTCAACATGGCGCCACCCTATTATTGTTATTTTATTTTTCAACATTCAACTCGCATGGCATCATTTGTACGTAATACCTTTAAAACACACACTGAAATTTTGAAACCTTTAAAAATTATTTTAATGTATTCATCTAAAGTGAATACCACTGTCTTCTTTGAGATTAACATCTAGGATCTATCACTGTTTTCCATAGGAAATTATTGTGTATTGGTACTTGACTTGTAACACTTGTAACACCTTGCAGAACAAGTACGTTTACATTGCATCACGTGTTTCTCCGTGTTAATCTTAACGTAGAACTACCCACTTGTAGCCAGCTTTCAAGAACGACCCGAAGCATTCCATTTTCACAAGCCATTCTGATTGCCTGCTATACATTATGTACAGGGACATCATTTTATTTTTACTAAAATTTTTAATATTAACCTGGCTATACCTTTGGAACAAGATTGAGAACCATGCATGACTTGAGGCTTTCCCGGCGTTTGATGTAGAATAACTCTTTTCGCGTTCTCAGCCAGGTGAGTTGGAGTTTAGCTTCCAAGCTTTCGACGGCTAGCTCTGCCATCTTCTTCAGGACGAAGTGATGTGGGACCACGTCTAGCCGGTATATATGCAAAAGTAGGGCTTCCCGCTGCGGGCCAATCAGGAGCTAGTTCCTAGTTTGCTACCCCTTCCACGACTGGAGTTCGATGATGCTGGCGTAAAATACAAACAAATCACTCTATTAAGTATAGGAGGGAAGAAAAGTAGTTCATCCATTTACGTAAACTGGAAATATCACGCTTTTGACTTTGATAATTTTCATTAGGTTTTTCTTTAATCAAAATACAGTACGGTATTAAAAATAAGTTTTTTTATTCACGAACTGAGCTGTCCATGCGTACATTCATTATGCAGTGTATATTATACTGTCTACAGCACATTAGACGTACACTATAGAGAATGAAGCTAAATTGAAAAATAATCATAATATGGATATTTAAACACATTTTTGAAAATGGTGACCGTTCATTTCGTTACAGGCTTCAGTTCTAATCTCCATATTATCGCACTATACATTATTGTACGTAATTACAATTACCAGTTTCGTAATTCGTATCAGTAACACATGTTAACATAATTCTGTACCTACTCCATAAAAGAGTACCTTACGTACAGTAAATTCAATTTTCATTTCTGCCCGATCAGAAAAGATAAAATTACTCAGACATGCTATCTACTGTCCGTCCAAGTGGTTATGTCGCAGGATTGTAGAAAGGGAGGAAATCACGTGGCAGTTAATTACTTAACGAGGCCCTTTTATTTAAGTTATTTTAAACAATTGTATGGGTATGATATTACGTAGACGTCCAATTCCTAACAGAAATTAATGTTCTCAGAAAAGAGATAAGACAGCCCAGCCACTAGCCTTTACAGGGAGGCGAATAGAAGCAGGTGGGGAAACCGGGATGCGACGTAGGCAAATGGATGACAGTGCGAAAATGATGCAATATTGAAAGCTCTTTCGTCACTAGAAAGCGCGAACATTTTTGGAACGTACTATTTACTATGACCGTAAGGTTACTACGACTATATGCGGTCTTGGATCTGTGTGGAGGACGGTTGAACTTCATTAGTAGAAGGGGTGGGAGTGAAGTACATTCAAAGACTCGGGTACAATATAAATTGAAGAAAAATAAAATGATGTCCCTGTATATGTTTGCATTATGATCACTTGATCACTGACTACATCTCGTCTGTTATGTCACCGACGACATCGTATAGCATGTCGTGTGGTGGCTTGTGATAATTCTCCAGTGGAGGAGCTGTCAGTGAAGAATAAATCCCCAGATTAAGATACTAGGACTATTTCGCAGTCTTCGGAATAATGCGGTGAGTGGAGTGCAGAAACCTACATGCATATGACGAGCTGGTGCAACTCGGATACCCGCCCATAAATCGCATGCACCTGTACTCAACCTTCTGTAATGCAATTACCTTAATGTAATAGGTGTAAGCCCATATCTCGTAGGCGTAGCTCATAATGGGGAGTATGATAGTTCGATAAGGATAGATCTACATACGTTTCTGCCAGTGGGACAGAGCGCTTTGTGGTTCCAGTAACTCAATGTTAGAGCAAGAGCTCTTTCTATTATTATCCTGATTTATTCTTACACCATGGAATGGTATTCCTGAAAACTGTGGTTTGAAAGTTAGATTATTTAGGTACTTTGCTTAACATTTAAGTGCAAATTTATTCTAAGACAGTGAATACCAATTACCTTAAAACTATACCTAGGTTAAAGCACTAAAAGTCCATGTTTAGGAGCCTAAAATAGTATCTTAAAGATATGAATAGGCTCGTGAAATAATAAAACAGGTACTTAAAATATTATAACAAGCTCTCAAAATGTTTCTTTTTCAGAAACTTGATACTCAAATTTAATGTAATTAATTGTTAAAAAGAACTGGAGGAAAAATATTTTAAGTAAAATTATTAAGTCGCCAAAAAATAAGGACACAAAATATACATTGATCAATAATAAACAATTTAATGAAATGCTGATGAACAGAAGTTATGAAATCAAGAAACTGAAACTCTTTATTCGCATTTTCCTTTGCATTAAATAACAGTAATGATCTCCAAATTTACAATTTAAACTTTGTGTTTCGTCTGTCAATATAATTTTGTAATTACGATGTACCCAAGTACATATGATATTTCAGTGCAGAAATTCTGCGTCATCATATGATGAAGATGAGCGGAACAGAGAAAAATTCTCTGCGGCACCGGGATTTGAACCCGGGTTTTTAGCTCTACGTGCTGACGCTCTATCCACTAAGCCACACCGGATTCCCATCCCGAAGTCGGATTGAATCCTCTGTTTAAGTTCCACCTCTTGGGTTCCCTCTAGTGGCCTACCCTCATGCACTGCGTCATAGATGTATGACAGTGGCACAATGTCCACACATGTGCAGAGGTGCACTCGTTATGAGTGACTAAGTGGCCGGGATCCGACGGAATAAGCACAGTCTTAAATCACAAAAAGATTTTCGCATATCATAATTACGATGTACCGAAGTACATATGATATTTTAGTGCAGAAATTCTGAGAAACAACGTTCTGCACAGACACAGACTAAGTACAGGCCTGCAGAACCGTAAGTAGGGGAAATACGACGTCAGCCTCACTCCACTTCTATTGGGAATGATAAACTTCTGCGTAGAGTTGTTGACATTCTTTGCGTGTGGAAAGTCCATCAGTGGCGGCACCGTAATTTTCAAATAAAGTCATTGTATTTATAATGCGTTATGTTGTTTCAAGGTTTACGATTATGCTGGATTTTCTGTCGGTAGTTTCTTTGAGATTTCTTTGCACCCAGCCTGCTTTAGACTTTCCAAAACTTTCCTCCTATCATCACCTTCGGAAACATAAATTTGTAGCATTTAAGTAATGAACTTTGAAAGTTAATGTAAATGTCACTATTCATTTCAATACAAAATGAACACAACGAGTGATGCCCTTAATTGAACAGTATATAAATGATTAATCAATATCCAGTTCGTAATAATGAATTTACTCATAATCCTTAATATGGGCTTTGTTGAAATGTGGTTTAATAATGAAATGGCGAGTAGAAATATATTAAATAGGACACAATAAACAAGCAATTCTTTCGTCTTTTTCAACAACAAAATAATCATATTCCCATTTCCTTTGGAAGTAGTATTTCAACACGGATTTAGATTTTACCATGTTACAGTTCTCTTCAAATTACAGTACGTGTATTGTGTACCTGCCGCCGCGAGGATGAATGTTGATATAGCCGAGCGCAATTGAAACGCTATGACCACACTAGTAGAAAAGGTGGGTGGGGAAGAAGGGATACAAAGGTAGTCGCTCTCAGGAGCTACAATTCTGTAGGTATGGCGTAAGAGGTGCGTGGCTATACTTGAATTTATAATTTAAATTTCATCCGGGAGATATTCATTTTCACCCATCTAATACTCGTACGTTTTTATTCGCTCGTTCCAGCATTGAAAAAAGAAAAAAACAGGATTGTTCTTCAACACTCTAGCTAGCCAACTAGCCAAGTGAGTCTTGTAGTGAACATAATAGATGGTACAGGTATGTCACAAATTGAGAAACTGTCAAAGGGCTGATTATAGTGGAAAATGTTTACTGTCGGTAATAACAGATTGGCTATATAGATAGCACAGAAATGTGATAGAATGTTAATTGTAGAATTTAAGAGTAGGTATATTTTTTATTCTTGTAGTAAAATAAACTGAAAGCTGATAATTTTTAAAATATAGAAGAACAAACATTTTAGATGATAAGACCGCGAAATAGATACTATCAACCTGAATAGTCATTTAGGATACTATACAACTCTGTTCATCCCCGGGCTTGGCTCAAGGAAATTTCCCTGAGTGTAGCCTATAGGCCTAGAACAGCGTTTTTCAACATTTTTCATCACGTGACACACTAAAGTTTAGGCCTAATTTAAAATTCCGTGGCGTACTCATATAATCTAAACCATTGATTTCTAACTAGGGAGGTTTTTTTTTTCCATAAAACATATAAATAGCAATATTGTTTAAGGTTGTTCCGTGGCAGACAAGGTCGTAGTAGGAGTTTTCCTCGGGTTCTACATTACATTATTCTCCATTCAATCATCAATCCATAGCATTCCCCGGACAGCGGCATGGAGGGCTACCCTAGGGACGAGTGGAGTACACGGCGAACCTTAGTCTGGTCAGCCGGTGTGGATTGCAAATGCGTCCAGCGCAGTAGATCTAATAAGGTCGCAGTGATGAGTCGTAGTCTCCCCTCCCTTGAATTCTAATTAAATTCAAGGTTGCTACGATCTTTCAACTTACTGATCTGGCAATTCCGGCTGCCCGTTATCTATTACCTTCTCTGCCGCTCGCATGGTGTTTACTGAATGTTGAATTGTGCCGCATTCACTTAAAGTTGATTCTTGTGAACTTACTTTTTTTTACTGCTCTTTTTACTTTGCCAATTTTTTCTACGATAACCTTTACTATTTCATTTTCTCGCGACACACCGGTTGACAGCGTTTGGTCTAGTGTTGGAAATTTGTATGAATGCGAATGTGATTGCAAGTGTGTCGGGTTATTAATTAACCTATCTTCAGAATATTAAAATACATCAGAACTGTCACTGGGCAGAAAGTAGGGAGTGATGTACTTCTTTAATAAAAATGCCCTGACTCTGGGACTTCGACAGTACAGACAGTAGTTTTCCTCGTCTTCGCCGCTGTCGTCTTCATTATCATCATCGCCGCTTTCGTCGGCTTACCTATGGAATGTTAGACGAAAATATGAGTTCGAATCTAGATAAAATAAACGTCACTTTCCATGGTCCACTATAAATTATTTTTGTTATTATTGCTATTATTTTGTTGTTATTGTAATTTTGTTATAATAATAATAATAATAATAATAATAATAATAATAATAATAATAATAATACTTACTTACTTACTTGCTTACTTACTTACTGGCTTTTAAGGAGCCCGCCATTGGTCCCTATCCTGAGCAAGATTAATCCAGTCTTTACCATCATATTATTATTACTTTATAAGCTTTTACTTGCTATTTGGGAAAAGGAAATTGTACCAGAACAATGGAAGAAGTCCATTATCGTACATATCTTTAAGAAGGGGGACAAGACTAATTGTAGTAACTTTCCAGGAATATCACTTTTGTTGACGTCGTACAAAATTTTGTCCAATATTCTTTTGACAAGATGAACTCCATACATAGATGAAATTATTGGGGATCATCAATGTGGTTTTAGGCGTAATAGATCTACTATTGATCAGATATTATTTATTCGACAGGTAATGGAAAAAAAAAAGGGAATATAAGGGTACAGCGCATCAGTTATTCATAGATTTAAGAAAGGCATATGACTCGGTTAAGAGAGAAGTTTAATATGATATATTTTTTTAATTTGTTAACCCCAAGAAACTAGTTCGCTTAATTAAAATGTGTCTCAGTGAAACGTACAGCAGAGTCCATATAGGTCAGTTTCTGTCAGATGCGTTTCCAATTCACTGTGGGCTGAAGCATGGAGATGCACTATCACCTTTACTTTTTAACTTTGCTCTAGAGTATGCCATTAGGAAAGTCCAGGATAATAGAGAGGGTTTGGAATTTAACGGGTTACATCAGCTGCTTGTCTATGCGGATGACGTGAATATGTTAGGAGAAAATCCACAAACCAATAGGGAAAATACGGGAATTTTACTTGAAGCAAGTAAAGAGATAGATTTGGAAGTAAATCCCGAAAAGCCAAACTATATGATTATATCTCGTGACCAGAATATTGTACGAAATGGAAATATAAAAATTAGAAATTTATCCTTTGAAGAGGTGGAAAAATTCAAATATCTTGGAGCAACAGTAGCAAATATAAATGATACTCCGGAGGAAATTAAACACAGAATAAATATGAGAAATGTGTGTTATTATTCGGTTGAGAAGCTTTTATCATCTAGTCTACTGTCAAAAAATCTGAAAGTTAGACTTTATAAAACAGTAATATTACCGATTGTTCTTTATGGTTGTGAAACTTGGACTTTCACTTTGAGAGAGGAACTTAGGTTAAGGGTGTTTGAGAATAAGGTACTTAGAAAAATATTTGGGGCTAAGATGGATGAAGTTACAGTAGAATGGAGAAAGTTACACAACACAGAGCTGCACGCATTGTATTCTTCACCTGACATAATTAGGAACATTAAATCCAGACGTTTGAGATGGGCAGGGCATGCGGCACGTATGGGCAAATGCAGAAATACATACAGACTGTTAGTTGGGAGGCCGGAGAGAAAAAATATTTGGGGAGACCGAGACGTAGATGGGAAGATAACATTAAAATGGATTTGAGGGAAGTGGGATGTGATGATAGAGACTGGATTAATCTTGCTCAGGATGGGCTAAGATGGATGAAGTTACAGTAGAATGGAGAAAGTTACACAACACAGAGCTGCACGCATTGTATTCTTCACCTGACATAATTAGGAACATTAAATCCAGACGTTTGAGATGGGCAGGGCATGCAGCACGTATGGGCAAATCCAGAAATACATACAGACTGTTAGTTGGGAGGCCGGAGGGAAAAAAATATTTGGGGAGACCGAGACGTAGATGGGAAGATAACATTAAAATGGATTTGAGGGAGGTGGGATGTGATGATAGAGACTGGATTAATCTTACTCAGGATAGGGACCGATGGCGGGCTTATGTGAGAGCGGCAATGAATCTCCGAGTTACTTAAAAGCCAGTAAGGAAGTTTTATTATTATTATTATTATTATAGCAGGGAAGTAGTAGTAGCGCGAATGGCAACTGTACGTGCGAGTATCATACGTCATTAAAATATTAGTCATCATACTGATGGAACTGTATGGAAATGCATACATTGTAGTAACAATAGAAACGTTGAACATGTAATATGCCTTTAAAAGTAATATTTAACTTTTTCACAACGTACAATGGCGGAGCTGCTAGTCTATTCTGTTTGAACACAACCGGTTCATTGCATACAGAAAACAAAATTGGAGCAACTTTATGATAGCAAAGACAAAGAGGTGTTGGGTCTGCAGAGTAGTCTTCACTGTGAAATTGTTTAAGTATGATTAAAGTAATGGTTTTTATAAATGAAAAATTTGACGATATTATGAAAATTAGAAAGGTACCCTGGCGCCGCCCAGCCTCGAGAAATTGATTGATTGATTGATTGATTATTTATTATATACATGGCCATATTCATGTATGTACACGTCAATTACACAATAAATAAAGAAAATCACAAAATTAAAAACACTACAAGTTAAAATACGTTTAAAATAAATAATATAAACAAGTAGTATTGCATATATCATAACTTGTGATTTACTGAATAAAACGTTTGATCAATTAAGGGGAGTTGATCATTATCGCATGCAAAATAATGGTAAAAATAGCCTCTCTTCAAGCAGTCATAAATGTAATACTATTTATCACAGCTCTTTCATTTCTTTAGTGATATATGTATGCACATTAAGCTTTGAAATGAAAAAGAATGGTTGCTCTAGAGTAAATCTTTATCCTTAAATTAATTTTTTTAATCAAGCACAATTTTTTTATAAATTCACTACATGTCTGTGATTAGGTACACTCTATTCACTTATTATAGCACATATTGAATTGAAAATTCGACCACTTACTGCTAATAGATACTAAAACATACCCTACTAAAATTATTCATGTATCTATAATATTATGGGCATAGGGCTTATAGCAATCATCACCGTCAATAAATTAAAAAGGAATTAAAGATTAGTATAAGCCGTATGCCCATATTATTACAGATATTTTAATAATTTTAGTAGGGTATGTTTTAATGTCTTTTAGCAGTAAGTGGTCAAAATTTTAATTCAATGTGTGCTATGATAAGTGAATAGAGTGTACCTAATCACAGGTATGTAGTGAATTTATATAAAAAAATATGATTAAATTCTAAAATTAATTTAAGGGTAAGATTTACACTAGATTAACCATTCTTCTTTCATTTTAAAGCTTAATGTGTATACATATATCACTAAAAAAATGAAAGAGCTGTGATAAATAGTATTACAATTCTGACCGCTTGAAGATAGGCTATTTTTACCATTACTTTGCATGCGATAACGTCCAATTCCCCTTAAAATCTGCTTAACTTTTACTTTAAATTTTCCATAAGGTAAAGTATGTATCAGCAATGGTAATTTATTAAAAAACACAATGCCAGTATAGGCAGGCGATTTTTCATATTTCACAAGTGTATGATGTTTTATTGAGAACAGATGTGCATTTCGTGTATTATAAGTATGGTAATCTAAATTCTTATTGTATTTATTCTCATTCTGTTTCAAGAAAATTAGGCATTTGTAAATATAAATGTATGGAAATGTTAAAATTTTGTATTGTTTAAAATAAGGTTTGCATGAGTCAAAACTCTTTCATTTAAAATGGATCGTATAATTCTTTTTTGTGCAATAAATATCCTATTAACATTGGTACAGTTACTCCATAAGAAAACAGCATAACTGAGATATGCATAAGCAAGTGAAAAGTAAATTGAAATCAATATTTTGGTGTTTAGTATATCTCTCAGTTGCAAAGTAGCAAAATTAGCAGAACAATTTTTTTAGGAATAAAATCAGAATGCTCGTTCAAGTTATGCCAAGAAATTTAGTACTGTGTTGGCTTTGAGTCAATATATCCCCCAACTGACATGGAAAATTTATATTCATAGGTCTATTAACAAATTTTAAACATACAGTCTTATTATTATTAACAATTAATTTGTTATAATCACACCACGTTTTGAACAGAGATATAGCAATGTGAACTTTACTTATCAAATCATTACAAGACTCCGTACAAACAGTAATAGAAATATCGTCTGCATATAGTAAAACTTTACCTTCCTTCATATAATTAGTCAAATCATTTATGTAAAGTAAAAATATAAGAGATCCAAGTATAGAACCCTGAGGGACTCCCATATTTATATAAAACTCATTAGAAAGAATACCATTAATATTTACACGTATTTTTCGATTAGACAAGTATGATTTTAAAAACGCTAAAATGTAAAACCTAAGGCTTCTAATTTTATACATATAGGGGAGAGTCGGGTAGTATCGGACATCGGGTAATATCGGACAGTGAGTTTCTTTCATCTACCACACGATGATAGTACCTGATTGACATGGTTACGTTTCTGTGATGTCGCATAGAGAAACGTAACCATGTCAGTCAGATACTACCATATGGTGGTAGATGAAAAAAACGCACTGTCCGGTACTACCCGATGTCCGATACTACCCGACTCTCCCCTATAATTAATATCCAAACTATCAAATGCCTTAGATAAATAAAAAATAATAAAGCTACATGTTTATCTTTATCAAGGTTTTCATAAATATAGTTTTTAATTCGTAAAAAGCAGTTTCTGTTGATTTACCAGGGAGAAAACCATGTTGATCAGAAGTAATTAAATTAAATTTTAATAAAGATTGCAACATTCTATTATATATTAAGCGTTAAATAGTTCCTTGGCGCTGTAAGGACCCACCGGGCCTGAAATACATCCCTAGAATGCTAATATTAAAGTCGAGAGATATGACTACTAGCTTGTAGCAGAATACGTCGATTATCTAACGTAGATTTCCATCTAATCATTGAACAGAAGTAATATCTCGGGGTGGAGGGAATTCTCCACGACTGCGACTGCGTGCAGCTCTTCTTTGCTCCCGACTCATTCGTAATCCATTTCGCTCCCTCCGCCTCGAGCGTTAATGTAGGTCGCAGCTCCAGTTGCAAATGCCGCCCAAGAGCGCCACAATATTATTCCAGTTTTTCAGTCATTCCCTTACGAAATACTCCGCGTGTACCACGCATCGTATCCGAAGCGTCTCAAAAACATAATTGTAAGTATAAACAAAAAGAATCATACTGTATTAAAATAATAAAATGACTTAGTAATCCATAACCAACAAGCTTCAATATACACCAGCCAAAATGTATTAAATCATAAACTAGCGCTTCTTTGTGATTTTGCTGAATTATAACCCACGCAAGTCAGTAAAAGAACTTTGGGGCACGATTAATCGGATTGTTTGTATTTTTGTACCATTTTCTTGTATAGTATTTGCTCCAATACTGATCTACTTTAGAAATGTTCTATTGTGCTTTGTACTGTACCGTGTTCGGATAAATTAATAAACTTATAGGGTGCTATGCATAGACATTTCGCTAGCCCGCGCTACGAGCGTGCTAAACTAGTCCCGGCTATCGACTGGTTACTTGTACAGGATTCATATCATATCATATCATATCATATCATATCATATCATATCATATCATATCATATCATATCATATCATATCATATCATACCATATCATATCATATCATATCGCTAACACTGGTTTATGAATACGAAAAACGTTAGTTCGCTGATCATCCACCGGAAGCCCGCACTAAGAATGTCTAAGAATATGGCCCTTAATCTTCAAATATACATCCGAATGTATCAACGGATTACAAAAACGAGGATTTTTCAAACAAACAAATCTACATAATACAAAATTCATTTAGATTAGTGGTCGTCAGCACTCTCTGAAATGGGTAACGGGTAAACAGAGCATCGTAATATTCCCCATCGTGCAGCAGGAAGAGGCAGAGAGAGAGAGAGCGAGAGAGAGCATACCCGCCAGTAGCCACGGATGCACCATAGTGGAGTGTCTTATCCGGGGGTAAGAGACGCTAGCCCGAGGGTGCACTGTGCTGATGACCGCTGATTTAGATCTTTCACTAACTGAACAAAATTAATTCAGTTAAATTTTGGGGGCGAAAAGCCCGTAGAGGACCAAGGCCGACCGGCCTTACGTCCACGTAACTCAGCACAGGTGAATGATCACCCAACCAGTATTAGGGTATCGTGTGGTTAGCATGGTGGTGTCCCCAGCCGTTGGTTCGCAGAACCGGATATCGCTACCTATCATAGCTCCCTAAATTCATCACGATGCGGGTGTTCACCGATCCCATAATTAACTGCAGTTTAATGAGAAAATTCCATCCGCTGTGAGAACTTGAACCAATGCACATTCTGCAGCTCGAGTCCAGACATGACACTTTAGGCCGCACACATATCCGATATAATTACCTGGAAAAGTTAGTTCTGTAAAAATTTCTGGTATACAGGGTGCAAATGATATAAACTGCCAACATTATATAAACGGTACGGAACAAAGTGTCTAGTAAAATTTAATTATTTATTATACGGTAATTTTATTTTCGAGTTCTAAAATACCATGATTAAGTTTGATAATGGTCTAATATTATTTGTTTACATTTCGACCGAACGTAAATGCCATAATTAATGACCATTCACCCAACACAATACAACAATTCACAATATATTTTTGGTTAAAGGGTTAAAAATAAAATTTTATCTTGAGGTTATTATTTTGTTTTTAGGTGAAATTTTAATTTTTATTATATCCTTTTATACAGGGACATCATTTTATTTTTACTAACATTTTTAATATTAACCTCGCTATACCTTTGGATTAACGGTAAGAACCGGAAACACCGTCCGCTACCCCCTTCCACGAATGGAGTTCGATGATACTGGCGTAAAATACTAACAAATCACTTTACTAGGTATAGGAGGGAAGAAAAGTAGTTCATCCATTTACGTAAACTAGGAAATATCGCAATTTTGAGTTTGATCATTTTCATTAGGTTTTTGTTTAATCAAAATACAATACAGCATTAACAGTTTTTACTCACGAACTGAGTTATCCATGCGAACGTATTCATTATGCAGTGTATATTATACTGTCTACAGCACATTAGCGTACAATGTAGAGAATGAAGTTAAATTGAAAAATAATCATAATATGGATATTTGAAGACATTTTTGAAAATGGTTGCCGTTAATTTCGATGCAGGCTTCAGTTCTTTTGTGCATATTATCGCACTATAGACTATTGCATCTAATTCCAATTACTAGTTTCGTCTTTCGTACTAGTAACTCATGTTGAAATAATTCTGTACCTACCCTATAAAAGAGTACCTTACGTACTGTAAATTCAATCTTCACTTCTGCCCGACCCGCACAGGTAAAATTACTCAGACAGTCATGCCATCTACTGTACGTCCAAATGGTTATGTCGCAGGATCCTAGAAAGGGGGGAAATCACGTGACAGTTAATTACTTAACGAGGCCCTTTTATTTAAGTTATTTTAAACAGTTGTATAATATTACGTGGACGTCCAATTCCTAACAGAAATTAATGTTTTCAGAAAAGAGCTAAGACAGTCCTGCCACTTGTCTTTACAGAGGGGCGAGCAGAAGCGGGTGGGGGGAATCGGAATGCGATGTAGGCAAACGAACGACAGTACCTGTGCGAAAATATGATTCATTATTGAAATCTCTTTCGTCACTGGAAAACGCGAACATATTTCTGAAACGTACTATACTCACTAACTCAGTACTGTTTACTATATGCGGCCTTGGTTCTGTGTGGAGGACAGTTGGAACTTCATTAGTAGAAGGGGTGGGAGTGAAGTACATTAAAAAACTCAGGTACAATAAAAACTGAAGTAAAAATAAAATTATGTCCCTGTATTTGAGGCTAAGAAATCTTCCTTTTTAAACACAATAATAAACGACTTCTTCAGTGTAAGTATTGGGTAAAGTAAATAACTACTGTCTATTCTCATTTAAAAAAAGTTAGATCCACAAAATCCTCCTTTTTTCCCGAAAAACTTTGATAGTTACAGAATAAATATATATATTTTTTTCTTCAGTTATTTATGCTTTACCATTAGTATTTCATGGCAGTTTATATCGTTTACACTCTGCATAATGTAAGCCTTAATAACTTCAACTATTTTGATATTATACTTTGTAGGCTAACATTCTAGTTGTGTGTGTGTATAATATTAAACCTGAAACCTCGAACTGTCGTGTCATAATATCATTAAACTTAAAACTTCCCAGTGATTTTTGACACAATATGAAGAACATTATATGTGCAACCAGGAACTGATAAAGTTGAAAATGTACAAGGTAGTGACTGTATCTACAGTCTCACGGATCGCAACGCTTAAAGTATACATCGACTCGAGAAATGTCAGATTTCTTCAACATTTTGGTAAATAATGTTTTTTCCTCATATGGAAGCTCATTTTCTCTTGTTTTAAAAAATATATAACTTGTACCCATTATTTCAATAATTGCATAATTGTTTGGGCATTTCTAATATTAGCGTACTATACTTCCTACACCTTACACCATCTTCAGTGTCTGTTTTCTCCTATTTCAGATTTTCCGACATTATTTTGTTACCCTTCCGATTGACTTCCAATTGGGCAAAAACTTCATAGAGGTACCAAATTAAAGCTTAAACATGTGGCTATGTTGTAGACTAAAATTATTATTTTCAATCTATTATTTTTTTTTTAAATATACACATATACTGTACATATATTTTTTTCTAAAGTGCTTATATAATATTGCATGTCTTTTGAATGGTTCAAGATAAATAATTTTAATATGTAACATTATACATATATAGGGGATCATTTTGGCGAAATAAATTTTATCCTAGGTCAATTTATTTATTTATTTTTTTATCGAGAAAAACATTTCTATTTGGGTCCCCAAATTCGATTTGAAGTTTGAATTATTTAAATTGCTTAGTTTACTCCCAAGAATCAAGTCACGAAAATTTGAAAGACATTAAGGAAAAAATGTGGACTTTTATCCTAAAATTCGATGTAGGGTAAAGGGTGGTAAAATTGTGATAGGAGTAATATTGCGATAGTTCTTTTTGAGAATTTATTACAATTTTACTGAGCGAGAGAAGGACCGATTTTGTGCATAAACTTGTCTACGAACATTCCCTTAATACATTGACGCAAAAAACCGATATTCCTCTCGCTCAGTAAAATCGTAATGAATTCTCAAAAAGAACTATCACAATATTATCCATATCGCAATATTACCAACCTTTACCCTATACCTTAACAATAACAAAATGACGACGGCAAATAACTATGGCAATAATAAAACTTTTACATAGACATATTGTAACTGCAAGATTTACTATGACAGAAATAATGACCTTCGGAAATAATTATTTTCTCGTACATCAAATAAAATGTACGATTACGATTACATATCGAGAGGCCCCATGGTAGCTGAGTTGGCAGAGTTCGGCGATGGCGGAGTTATATTTGTGATGGACAAAGCCAAGATTGTGAGCTTTTATTTCGTCATTCCATTAAAACTCTCTGTAATTCCCCTTTCATTATTATCCCCATCTAGAAAAGTATGTCTCCTCCTGTATTTGCATGACGCCGAATCGATGTCGACTGTGGTGAATGTTCTTCGCGGTTTCTCCAAAATGGATAAATGGCTGTGGAAGTAGATTCTAAACAGAATTAGTATAAACATTAGAGTACCACGTTCTTTTTATCTAGCGTTATACCACGCGACGCTAACATTGTGGAAGAACACGTGTGTGCTAATATTTTGTTTAGTTGCAGAATAAAATTTCGAGCTGTTGTGCAGTTAGATCTAATTGCTCGAATATGTGAGAAAGGGGCGCAAGACTTTACGCTGCATCGTGGTTGGAAAAGGGAGGAAATAAGAGTAGCGGATAAATAACATCGAAATAAATAAATGTATTTAAAGCGATCGTACGCATGTCTGAGAGATCAGTATTAAACAATTTCAAATTTAAAGTTAATACTCACTCCTAATTTACGTTTACTGTAAATAGTTACTATAGTAATTTACGCGAAGTTGTAGCCTAATTATCCGGTGATGGTATATCGTAATTTACCATTACAGAAAAATTTAACACACGGTTAGTTAAAAAAAGTCTGGCATTTCAAACTGAATTAACAGAAATGAACTATTACGCTTAATTAGATTTCCTATCATTCATTCATTCATTCATTCATTCATTCATTCATTCATTATATTCCATAGATCTTACATGAACAATGAAGCTTTAAGATGTAGAACAAGTCAAAATTTTACAAGATTACAATTACAATTTTTACAAAGAATGGAATAAGCAAAGAAAGCAAAGAAATAACACGAGGTGTTGTTTATCACCTGTTTTATTTAATTTATACATTGACGACGTCACCAGAAGGAGGCTATTACATATGGAAACAATTTTTAACCGAACCAATAAACCTTTAAATACAATATTGTTTGCCGATGATCAGGCTATATTTACAACCACAGAAGATGACCTCCAACGAGCTGCATCGCAAAAGAATATGATCTTCAAATATCTACTAAAAATACTAAAGTGATAGGTTTTAAGGGAACAACGCCATTAAGAACAAAAATAATTATTAATAATGAAATCGTAGAGCAAGTGAACTGTTTTAATTACCTAGGTTCCATGATATCATATGAACAAATTAACGACATTAGATAGGAAGCTGTCTAAATTCCAGCAGTTAATTGGCACGATAAAAAGAACACTAAAGAAGAAAGTTAGGACCGACACAATTTTAAAATTTTACAAAACAATGGCAATTCCAATATTAACCTATGGATCGGAAACATGGTGTATGACAACTCAACAAATGAAGAGAGTAGAAGCAGCTGAAATGAGACTGCTAAGGCCAATAGCAGGATATATAGTCCCGTCGCTCTAATTTCCGGCAGCCAATCGCTTTGCAGGTCGGCTACATTTAAACGTGTGCGTCTTGTGATTCGCTGATTCATTTCTTAAGGCTTGGTAAATACTTAATATAATCGCCCGCCATTATAGCTCTTTCGTTGGCGTTCGGAGAAAGCACACGAAGACGTTATTTGCCGCTCAATTATTTGCTGAATTACATTGCGATTGATTTATTATCATAGGAGCTACGACATGATAATGTTTAACGGTGTGGCAAATAGATTCCTCGTATGGTAGCCCGGCAACGTAAGAACAAAAATGGCGAACGGTACTACCTACCTAGACTTTATAGAGCCTTCACTTTCTAAGACGTAAGCAAGAGGCGGAGTCACGCCGGAAATAACAGCGTCGGGACTATAGTTTATTGGGCCACAAACGAAATGAAGACATACTACAGGAACTAAATATGCCAAATAATATAGAAACGATCACAGAATATAGGAATAAATGGCATGGACATATGTCTAGGATGGAACCAACCCATACCCCATACAGACTACATCATTATAAACCGCAAGGGAGAAGACGAATCGGACGCCCTAGAAAACGCTGGAAAGACCAATTTTAATACTGCTATGGAGACGAAATAAGCCAATGGGCCTAAATCGTATTGTTGATAATGATGATGATGATGATGATGATGATGATAAATTTTTACAATGTTTTACAATTTTTACAGTTCTACAATTTAGTAATTTTCTACAATTTTCTGCAATTTTTTTACAATATTTTGGCGAGATGTAGTGAGATGAGGTAGGTCCGAGGATTCGCCAAAAGTTTACCCGGTATTTGCCTTTTGGTTGGGGAAAACCTCGGAAAACAACCCAACCAGGTAATCAAATGAAAAGGGTGAAATGAAGTGATGCCGAGGACTCTCCATAGACCATCCGGCTTCAGTCCCACGGCTGGGGAAAACCTAACAACAACAATCATTACGTAATGGAAATAGTCGGCAATGAGAACAATGAAGGAAAATTGAAGAATTTTTGAATGAATATAAAAATGTTTAACCAAGAAATGGGAACGGCATACTTCTGGGAATAATAATTGTGTTTAAACTATCTGAATGAATGTTTCCAGAGCTACAACATTGATTTTTAAGTAATAATAATAATAGTAATAATAATAATAATAATAATAATAATAATAATAATAATAATAAAACCATAAGTATATTTTAATTAGCGTGTTACTTAAAATTAAAAAAAGAACTATAGCCTACTGAGTTGCCATCAGTTACATGTACATGAAGCAAAAAAATAAATGCTTTATCTTCATCTCTGAAAGGTATTCGACACTTTATTACCAATGTGGGTTGTTTGCACTTGTACCTGGTAGACAAAACAATGATATGATGAATTGGATCTGATATTGGCTGAAATATTTGTAGAGCATCCATTTGTTATACCACAGCGTAACAATTAATGCGTAGGAGTGACACGGTCAACCATTTCGATTTTCTTCTCTCAGCTTTTGCACTGCACACAACTCATTCGCTTGAATTATAAATCTACAAAAATGTACCTTCGTCCTTGCAAGTTTAGGAATTGCGTGTTTGTAGAACTGTCAACGTTTATTTCATTAATAATAATAATAATAATAATAATAATAGATAAATAAATAAATTAATTAATTAATTAATAATTTACTTATTTAGTTATTAATTGACTTATTTAGTTATTAATTCACTTATTTAATTATTAATTCACTTATTTAATTATTAATTTACTAATTTACTTATTAATTTACTTATTTACTTATTAATTTACTTATTTACTTCTTTACCTATTTACTTATTTACTTCTTTACTTATTAGCTTGCTTGCCTTGCTTGCTTGCTATTTATTTATTTATTTATTTACATTTATGTGCTAAACAGCAGCCATTGGCCAATAAAAGTCCAGCACAGTAATACAATTAATACAATAGATACAATAAAATGAACAAGTATTGTACAAATTAAATAACTGAGATAACAACAAAATGAACATTGATTACAATGATTAATTTACAAGAATTAATACTATAAAATTTTATGGAAACTCATAAGGAAACAGACAAGGCAGTGGCGGCTCCTGCATATTTTTTAAGAGGAGGAAAGAAGTTAACAGCACAAAATGACGCCTTGAGAGAAACATGCTACAAATTGGCGTACGTGCTTACATGTAAGACCAGGTAGTGTTAGGGTTGGCCTTCCCTTTTGTATAGCAATAATCTATTCTTGTAAACTGAGTTTCCTAAATTGTCCAAAATATAATGCTTTCACTTCCATTCATTGTTGAATAATTGCAAAAATTAACAATTACAAGGAAATTCACAACCTCGCAACACTTTTCACGCACACTACAGCATCACACGTGTTGGAAGAGACTGTAGCTACTAACACGTAACCGGAACCGTTTTACGGAAATGGGAATGGAAAATAATATGTTAGGAAAGCGAGAACACTGCACCCACTACGTGGTCTGTGTTGCCACATGTACGAGTACATTTTACAAGTTCAGTATCACATGCTTTTGAAGAATATCAGTTCTTGTAAAGTCATACCACCATTATTGTTCAAAACTGCTGGTGGCAGATTAATTTTTTTATGTTAAAAATAATGTAGTTTGCAGTACCTTCAATTTCAAATATATCTGTACAAAACTGACAACTTGGCTGTTGTCCTGTCTAGTAGACAATGAATGGAAGTGAATTTCAGAGGCCAAAAACATCTGCGATACTAACTTCCTCTTTGTTTTATCTAAATCAACTTCATATATCCTCGAAAGTTTCAAATCATGAATAGTAGCTTATATAAAGTGCAATGAATAATATATTTTGATTCATAATTAAAAAAAAAATTATATGGTGTCTTTCATAGCATTGCGCTAAAACTGTTTTTATTGTGTCTCCTCTTAGATGTGTTAGTCTGGTTGAATGCAGCATCGTTAGATGGCAGGAATAGCGAGCCTACTGCACGACCAGTCGGTTTCTATTTCCTGCCCATGCGTTGATTCAGAGGAGGATCTCCTCCCTCTCCGTTCATTTACTCGCTTTAAAACTCTGCTTCTTTGTCTGGCCGCTAGCGCGCTGTTGTCTATGTGTGTTAACTGCAGTAAAGGAGGAATGGATTGACTTTCCTCCACACAAACAATCTCGCATCCTTCTCACAGTTTTCTAGCAGCACATGAGTGCGCGTCGTTTAAAACTCGATCAACCGAGGTTTTCTTATAGCTCTGAACTTAAAAGTTATCGAATCTTCTTCGAATTTCAAGGCATAGGCACATATTTTATTTGGTATTTACTTTCAAAAGAAGAAAAATGTGAGGAGGACGTTCCTCCCTTCCCTCCCCCGAGGACCCGCCACTGAGACAAGGAGATATAGTTTGTTGAGGGCACCCCCTCGGCCAGTCGCCATATCTAGTTAGTCCTACGAGCATATGCGCTACTGTTAATTCTTCATGCTCAATTTTGTTCTCAAACTTCAACATTTTCTTAGTTTTTATTTGGATTTTACTTCGTCTAGCGAAAATTATAAGAAAGTTTTATTATTATTATTATTATTATTATTATTATTATTATTATTATTATTATTATTATTATGTTTTAGATGCAGTCATTTACAAAACATATCTCAAGAAATTGACTAAGTAGCCTCTCTTACATTGTAAGAACTTATTAGTTGGTATTTCAGAGTTTTCTTAAACAAGCTGCAATTTTCCTAGATGAGCGGTCCGTCTGCCTCTTTGTTGTTCTCAGTTCGTTTGTTTTATTTCTTTATTATTCACGTTTTTATGTGCAATGGCGCTTCTCTTTAGATGCGCAACTCCTAGATTAAATGACTAATTACTTCCTGTTAAGAGCGAACCGACACTATTGTTATATCTCCGCATTTTAGTCAAGATCAGTTCTAAGAAAACCGCAAGAAGCATTCTTAAGAATACATTTCAACTCCACTTGGATTGAGTAGGAAAGAACACAACATTTATCTAAGAGACGACGAGTACGAAACAAGTAAAGAAAAAAAAAATGCAAGTACGTAGTTGAAATGTTCAGTATACAAATATTCGAGATATTGTATAAAGTACATAAAAGCAGAAATACATATGCCAGATTATTTATATAAATATTAGATAACAAAGAGGAGTGCCAGAGTAAATACTGTATCAAATGCGAAAAGCGATAGATAAATAATAAGAAAAGAGATAGGAAAAATGTCGAAGAAAAGATCTGCCTTAGTTATGACGATGATGATAGTAACTTTACGTGGACATAAACCGAAAGAAATTTATGAATTTATTCAAGAAGTGTGTGGTGACTCTACAGTAGATCGTGCAGAGATACCCCGTGACTGTACGCCGGCAGAACGAACCATACAGCGTATTCCGAATCTCACCGGACCGGTGGACATCAATGACGTCACGCTGCAGCGGAATAGGAACAAAACTGCTGGAAGGATCGATGGCTGTCATGGCGACTGTATAAGTTGTTACTGTGCTACGCTATAGCAAGATTTTGCGAAATTTTCGTACTGTTATCTCGCTCAAAGAAAAGAGAGCATAGAAGATTTATTTTTTGAACCAGTTGTAATAACTGGTCCGTTGACATGTTCGCTCATAAGTCATTAAAACATATTGTTTTTACGTTGTGCTCATTACAAACAAGCAGAACTCACCGCCATGACACAACAGTGCACGATGTCATTCGTCTGCTAATTCCCGCCCTATACAAGAACCAATCAGATTCACTGATGGCGGCTAATGGAGACTGCCACCACCTCTGCAAGATGATGGCTATGTTACAATGTTATGTTTTGGTTAACGACGCTCGCAACTGCAGAGATTATATCAGCGTCGCCGGATGTGCCGGAATTTTCTCCCGCAGGAGTTCTTTTACATGCCAGTAAATCTATTGACATGAGCCTGTCGCATTTAAGCACACTTAAATGTCATCGACCTGGCCCAGGATCGAACCCGCAAACTTGGGTATAAGCTGATGACATCGGTGCGACACCGGTGGAGCATCAGTGATGTCATCGTTGAAATTCGGAACACCGTGATGCCATCAGATTGCTCAACGCTGAGATTCGGAATATGCTCACAGATATTGGAGTCCAGTGTGCTGCTTCTCCGGAATAATGCGAGACTGCATATCGCCGAGCCATAATGACAGATTAGAAGTGGAAAACACTCCCTCACCCAGCCTACAGTCCCAAAATAAGTCCACCTGGCTGACCTTTTCCCTAAAATAAAAAATCCACTTCAGGGTCAACGTTTTACAGTGTTAAATGACGTTAATACAGCTGTGACACAACACATCTAAGAGCTAGTGTAATGACAGCTGGGAAGTTCGTATCATAATTCCGATGTTGAACTTGGACTGTAACGAATCGAAAGCATAGCTGCACGAGACGTCAACATTTAACGAAGAATAATCGGGGGGGGGGGGAAATAAACTTGTTACACACTCCTGTTTGCTCACGATGACATCCCAACGGCTTCAGACTGGAAACAAGGGAATTCCCTGTTTATTGTTAGCTGTCTCTGAAATTCAAGTGAAAGCACACATCGACACGAAATTACGTGAAATGCACAGCTTCAGATCAATGTACAGATCATATATTATTTTATCTCTGTTTCTGTGCAGCGTCACATTTGCGATGGAGAAGAAAAGTGACGGCAGAAAGGTTCCAATGCTTTTTAATACGCTCACTTCCACGACTTAGATACGTCACTTGAAATTTAACAGTCACTGACCTATAGAGATAAAATGTAAGATCCGTAGAACAATGCTAAGCGGGAGTATAGGGACGGGTGTGTATTTTTCTGAGCTTCAAGAAAATGCGAACTCGTTTAAAGTTTGTGTGACTGTAGTTTGCATATATTTTCGTTTGGTTTTACTTTATTTTATAGTTTGATTTTTATATTATTTCATTTATATTCCTGGCAGTGTGGAAGAGAAGGAATAATGGCCTTAACTATACCTGAATGAATAAATAAATAAAGGCAAATATATATTAGAAAACAGTCGAAATGTTTTCTTTCGAATGCCTGATCTACAGCTGTTTTAAATTGAGTTAACCCTGGCAGGCATTTGGCTAAGAAGTTAATTAATTCGTGTAAGTGACGCTATGTAAAGATTCATATTTGTGGACTAGGAAAGCTTAGTAAAAACAGTTCGTTTTGGTTCTCTATACTTGAGTTTCTGAGATTTCCGAAAAGTCTAACAACCAGTTTAATTTAAAAAAATAAGCGAAAAGGACAACCGGGCAACGCCGGGTGCTTTCAGCTAGTAAAGGATAATAATGAATTTAAAATAGGTAAAAATTACCCGGTAAAATCCACATTGCAAGAAAAAAAAAACCAAAAGATGGCACAATCCCTACAATTGCGTGGGACGTTGAAATGGTTGTTGGTTATCTGAGTGTATGGGTTTCGTTATTTGGAGGTCATGATTTGTATGAAGTAAATTAAAGATAATTTTACATGATGCATCATTAAGATATATTTTCTTTGTTACATATTTTTATGCTATGTTGCGGATTGCATCGGCCAGCTGCTACTAAAGGCAATGATATGTAGCGGGTTGCATCTCCACGTTCCAGCAAGGAGCAAGATGCGGGAGACATACGTAGATCGTAGAATATTAAAGAAATGGTAACAGACATTTTTCCCGAATAGATGCCGACTTAAACGTTCTGCATTAAAAAATGGAAAATTTCGTGCCAGGGAGTGTAGATTACGCAAAAAGGAAAAACGCCTACAATTTTACAAGATGTACAGGGACATCATTTTTTACTTCAATTTTTATTGTACCTGAGTTTTTGAATGTACTTCACTCCCACCCCTTCTACTAATGAAGTTCAACCGTCCTCCACACAGATCCAAAACCGCATATACAGTCATAGTAGCCTTACGGTCATAGAACACAGTAAGTTCCAAAAATATGTTCGCGTTTTCCAGTGAAGAAAGAGCTTTCAATATTGCATCATTTTCCATTTGCCTATGTAGCATCCCGGTTTCCCCCCACCTGCTTCTATTCGCCTCGTTGTAAATGCTAGTGGCTGGGATGTCTTAGCTCTTTTCTGAGAACATTAATTTCTGTTAAGAATTGGACGTCTACGTAATATTATACCCATACAGTTGGTTAAAATAATTTAAATAAAAGGGCCTCGTTAAGTAATTAACTCTCACGTGATTTCCTCGCTTTCTACGACGCTACGACGTAACCACTTGGACGGACAGTAGATAGCATGTCTGAGGAATTTTCCTTTTCGGATCGGGAAGAAGTGAAGATTGAATGTACAGTACGTAAGGTGTCTTTTATAGAGTAGGTACAGAAATATTTCAACATGAGTTACTGATACGAAGTACGAACCTGGTAATTGGAATTAGGTACAATAGTCTATAGTGCGATAATATGCACATTAGAACTGAAGCCTGTATCGAAATGAACGGCCACCATTTTCAAAAATGTGTTTAAATATCCATATTATCATTATTTATTTTTCAATTTAACTTCATTCTCTATAGGCCTAGTGTACGCTAATGTGCTGTAGACAGTATAATATACACTGCATAATGAATACGTCCGCATGGACAGCTCAGTTCGTGAGTAAAAACACTCATTGTTAATACTGTACTGTATTTTGATTAAACAAAAACCTAATGAAAATTATCAAACTCAAAAGCGTGATATTTCCTAGTTTACGTAAATGGATGAACTATTTTTCTTCCCTCGTATACCTAGTAACGTGATTTGTTTGTATATTACGTCAGTATCATCGAACTCCAGTCGTGGAAGGGGGTAGCAAACGGTGTTTCCGGTTCTTAATCGTTGATCCAAAGGTATAGCCAGGTTAATATTAGAAATGTCAGTAAAAATAAAATGATGTCCCTGTAGTAGCTAACTATAAATACTCGTAATAATGAATCTACTTGAAGTATAAAATATGTGCAACTCTAATATTGTGATGACTAGGCTTGTAATATTGGGGACCGATAGGTTGCGTTACGATAGTTTCAAGTTTACTATCCGTTCACCAGTCATTACTGTATCATGTGTAATCAGCGTAGTTGCTGAATAATAATGCCGAAGATTATAGAGTAGGTTCTCAGGTGCATATTTTTGCAGTGGAGTTTGGTGAGGCATTGAAGATGTGAGTTGTTATGCATTGTAACTGTACGGATCCTGAAGGAAAGGAGGAAACTCAAAACCACGAATAATTCGATGATAATTCTTCTGCAAATAACGGAAGGTACGTAAAATATGTCCCGCGCCTTGGCATCGTGATCTAAGGCATCGTGCCTAGGACTCGGGTTACGGAATGCGCGCTAGTTCGAGTCCTCATGGGGGAAGAATTTTTCTCATGGAATTTTGCCAGTGTATGGGACCGGTGCCCACCCAGCATCGTGATGCACTTGGGGAGCTACGATAAGTAGCGACTTCCGGTTACGCAAATCAGCTATAACGGCTGGGGGGCTCATCGTGCTAACCACACGATACTTCCATTCTGGTTGGATGATCGTCCACCTCTGCTTCGGCATGTCGCCTTGAGAGCAGCAGCCGGCTGGTCGGTCTTGGCCCTTTGTGGGCTGTAGCGCCACGGATTATTATTATTATTATTATTATTATTATTATTACGTAAAAATATATCTTTGTAATGCTGTGTCGGTTATATTTACTTTTAGAGCTGTCCAGATTTGTTTATGTTCCCCTTGTTATTCCTGTAATCGATCGCAGAACCATGTCAATGTCCTTGTTCTAGCTCACGTCCCCAGCCTATGTACCATGCTGCAGTCAACATTTGTAATCTGTCTCCAACATTACATGCACAGTGATCAATGTAAAAGAAAGACAGTGTTAAAACAGAAGACAGCTTTAGTTACTGTGATAAACATTTCATTAACGGTGAGATTAATTACGTTTGTGGTACGAAATAGACGTGAAATATGTGAACTTAATAATAATAATAATAATAATAATAATAATAATAATAATAATAATAATCCGTGGCGCTGCAGCCCATGAAGGACCTAGAGCGACCAGCCGGCCGCTGGCCTCACGGCCACATGCCGAAGCAGAGATGAACGATCATCCAACCAGAATGGAAGTATCGTGTGGTTAGCACGATGAGACCCCAGTCGTTATAGCTGGTATTCGCAACCGGATATCGCTACCTATCGTAGCTCCCCAAGTGCATCACGATGCTGGGTGAGCACCGGTCCCATACACTGGCCGAAATTTCATGAGAAAATTTCTTCCTCGATGAGGAATCGAACCAGCGCGCATTCCGTAACGCGAGTCCTAGGCAGGATGCCTTAGACCGCGACGGTGGACTTAATTACATATGAAAAATAAGACAGTTCATGTAAATCAAGACGTTTCATAATTCTCTGGAAATATTTTTTGTGCGAGATCGTGCATATTTGCTTGTTTTCCGCACAGAACCAATACGCGGTAAGTGTGAAATACCACATTCAGTATTCCCAACGTAACACACATAACAATTTCCCTCTTCTTACCGCTTAAGCGCGACATTCATTTTACTGCTTTAGGCTTTTAACATATTATCTTTAGAGACGTTTAACATAGTAATAATTATAAATTGGAAACTTACCACTGCAATTTCACCTAAGTTGCAATGTTAATTATTGTTTTTAAATATTTGCAAAAATTAAGTAAAGTTTACTACTCCACGAAACTTATTGTATTCCTGATACAAGTAACATTAAGGAAGCCGTGAAAAAATCAACACGATTCCAGATGCCGATGTTATTACTGCAATATGTTATATAAATAATATTGTTAAAATATTAAAATGAAAAATAAATCATTACATAACCTTACCGTTTGTTTTAAGTTCGCATTTATAGACTGGGGGAAAAAAGACAGACGTATATCACGGCCTGCTGGAGTATAGTAAACACAGAAAACATTTTATAGCAACAATGTTGAAGAAAGATATTTTGTTTTTCCGAAGTTGCCGTCATTAAACAGAAACCAACATGGAGATTTCATTGCAACTAATTAGAAATTCGTCTTTCAGGTATGTAATAAACGATCTTCGCACAAAATAATGTACGATACACGAGCGTTATGTTTGTTTTCATGTTCTCGGAAATTAAAAAAGCTCAACTACGTTTCGCTTTTTCAATCTTTTCCTCGACCATGAAAACGTCAACATACCGCTCTTGTAACGCATATTACTATTATGTATCTAGGCCTATTCATTTTTCTGCGATTTAGATTTATAAATCTCTATTTGTAATGCATCATTTGATCTGTTTGTGCGAAAGACAAATTATTACCCTTCGCTTTTTAAATGGCGTCATTTTGATGTATCTTTCTGCCCATTGTACGGTACGTCCAGAACACAGACTCTGATCGCTGTATTCGAATGCTGAAATGGAACAGCAGAACATCGGCAACACTTAGCAGGAATGCTGCCCACTACAATACGACGTCCAGTCGGTCAGCTGTGAAATTTCGCGAGGGGAAGCCCTCTCCAACACTCACTACAGATTAGCTGTGACAGTAATCGAGTGTGCAATTCATTTAATCGCGTGACTGGTTCACATACCGCAAGTAGCCTGAGAATCGCCTGTGGTCCTTCAAGCGCCTGCTAAAGTTCGAAATTGCAACTAACTTTAATTTAAGAGGACTTGTAAGTGAAGCTTTACGGAAATTAGAGGAAAAGAATTACAATTTTTAAACTAATTGTTACCCATGAGTGCATATATACAGGGTGTAAACGATATAAACAGACAAATAAATACTGGTGGTAGAGCATAAATAACTGAAGAAAAGGGTAAAAATGTTGTTTTTCTGTAACTATCATGGTCATGGGTGGGCAACTCGTGCACCCAAAGTTTGAACAGATCCTCAGTATGCAGGTACAGGGACATCATTTTATTTTTACTTCAATTTTTATTGTACCCGAGTTTTTTAATGTACTTCACTCTCACTCCTTCTACTAACAAAGTTCAGCCGTCCTCCACAAAGATCCAAGCCCGCATATACAGTTATAGTAGCCACAGTACGTTCCAAAAATATCTTCGCGTTTTCCAGTGACGAAAGAGCTTTCAATATGAAATCATTTTCGCACAGGTACTGTCGTCCATTTGCCTACGTCGTATTCCGGTTTCCCCCACCAGCTTTTATTCGCCAGCTAGTGGCTGGACTGTCTTAGCTCTTTTCTGAGAACATTAATTTCTGTTAGGAATTGGGCGTCTACGTAATATTATACAACTGTTTAAAATAATTTAAATAAAAGGGCTCCGTTAAGTAATTAACTGCCACGTGATTTCCCTCCTTTCTACGACCCTACGACATAACCACTTGGACGGACAGTAGATAGTATGTCTGAGTAATTTTATCTTTTCGGATCGGGCGGAAGTGAAGATTGAATTTACAGTACCTAAGGTACTCTTTTATAGAGTGGGTACAGAATTATTTCAACATGAGTTACTAAGTATGAAGGACGAAACTGGTAATTGGAATTAGATGCAATAGTCTATAGTGCGATAATAGGCACAAAAAACTGAAGCCTGTATCGAAATGAACGACCACCATTTTCAAAAATGTGTTTAAATATCCATATTATGATTATTTTTCATTTTAACTTCATTCTCTATATTGTACGCTAATGTGCTGTAGACAGTGTAATATACACTGCATAATGAATACGTCCACATGGATAACTCAGTTCGTGAGTAAAAACACTTATTGTTAATACTGTACTGTATTTTGATTAAACAAAACCTAATGAATATTATCACACTCAAAATCGCGATATTTCCTAGTATACGTAAATGGATGAACTACTTTTCTTCACTCCTGTACCTAGTAAAATGATTTGTTTGTATTTTACGCCAGTATCATCGAACTCCAGTCGTGGAAGGAGATAGCAAACGATGTTTCCGAGCCTCAATCATTAATCCAAAGGTATAAGCAGGTTAATATTAAAAATGTTAGTAAAAATAAAATGATGTCCCTGTAGAAGGGACTCTGTACTAGCAAGTTCGCTCGCGTCTGCAGTAAGTGGCGGCTCGTTTTGAGTGAAAAACAATATAATCCCCAGATCATTTCCCTTTAGTGATGAGTCGAAAAGGAAAGATTTTTTTTATTAAGAAGGAAGGTGAAGCTTGTATTGTGTTCTATTACACTTTCTTACGCATGACATTTTATGTTACAAATAAATATAGTGAAGGTTTCAGTAAAGAAATACTGTCTAGATCTGCTTTAGAATAGCTAAAGGTAAAAATAGGGTATCAACCAAGTGAGACTGATATCAAATATCATTAGCACGTTGTGCGTGCGAGTTACAGAATTGCACGACATATAATCGACTAGCTGAGAGTATTTATGGATAAATTTGAAATGTGGTAGTATCATGTAGAACATAGAAAACTTCACTTTCTTTGACTATAAACAAACTTGAAGAGCGATAAGAAAATCTTATCAAATATCAGACCCTACTTCAACACCTATAGCAGAATTCACTGGTAAGTTTGAAAAAACAGTTATAATTGACAAGGAATCGAGATTTTTCTGGAATCCTTTTGGCTTACAGCCGATAGAAGATCCTGAAAGTTTATAGCTTGAATTTATTAATCCACAGAACAGCACGCTACTAAGATTTCAGCGAAATCAGGAATCTAACTGTTCGTAATGCTGCCTAAGTCAGAATTTCCAAATATACTCTTTGCTTTCATATATACTATGTGCTTGAGTGAGAGCTTAATACAAGAAAGAAATGTAACAGCCTCAATGTACAGAAAGAGCTTAGAAATAAGTTTAGTTCATCTGCCGTGCCATGTAAAAAATACTTCCTTGAATTTGTGATTGTTTGCGAATACAGACTTTCTGAGATCAGAGGAATACTCTTTAATGTATAAAGACTTGTAAATTCTCGCGTTCTATGTTTCAATTAAGATATATAATAAGAAATATTAACAAGTAGTGTACTAATAAATAAGTGTTGTAACTATGTTTGTTGTATCTTGAAAAGGTTCTATTCAGTTTGTGTTTCCACTACTAAACTAATTTAGAAAGCTAGGAAGTAATATAATTTTGTTATGTGTTTAGGTACAGTCTGTATAAAATTACTACAATTATTGTACCATGCGTCATTCTGAAATTCAAATCATGGAGTAGATATCACGACCAACTGCATGAGCCGCCAGAGCTCACTGTGGCAATGAATTGCTTTTGTATCGAAACTACAAACAACTTGTAACTGCTGCGTCTGGCTCTGTCTGTTTTTCTCCCTTTCAAGGTCTTTTTAGCACTTTGTGAGCACGAGTTGCCCATCCATGATCATGGTTTTCCCAGAAGAAAATACAGGGACATCATTTTATTTTTCCTAACATTTTTAATATTAACCTGGCTATATCTTTGGATCAACGCCCTTAGCTACCCCCTTCCACGACTGGAGATCGATGATACTGGCGTAATATACAAACAAAATCACTTTACTAGGTATAGGAAGGAAGAAAAGTAGTTCATCCATTTACGTATACTAGGAAATATCGCGATTTTGAGTTTGATCATTTTCATTACGTTTTTGTTTAATCAAAATGCAGTACTGTATCAACAAAGAGTGTTTTTACTCACGAACTGAGCTGTCCATGTGGATGTATTCATTATGCAGTGGGTATTATACTGTCTACAGCACATTAGCGTACAATATAGAGAATGAAGTTAAATTGAAAAATAATCATAATATGGATATTTAAACACATTTTTGAAAATGGTAGCCGTTCATTTCGATACAGGCTTCAGTTCTAATGTGCATATTATCGCACTATAGACTACTGTACCAAATCCCAAATACCAGTTTCGTCCTTCGTACTAGTAACTCGTGTTGAAATAATTCTGTACCTATTCTATAAAAGAGTACCTTACGTACTGTAAATTAATCTTCACTTCTGCCCGATCCGAAAAGATAAAATTACTCAGACATGCTATCTACTGTCCGTCCAAGTGGTTATGTCGTAGGGTCGTAGAAAGGGAGGAAACCACGTGACAGTTAATTACATAACGAGGCCCTTTTATTTAAGTTATTTTAAACAGTTGTATAATATTATGTAGACGTCCAATTCCTAACAGAAATTAATGTTCTCAGAAAAGAGCTAAGACAGCCCAGCCAATAGCTGGAGAATAAAAGCTGGTGGGAGAAACCAGGATACGACGTAGGCAATTGGACGACAGTACCTTTGCGAAAATGATTCAATATTGAAAGCTCTTTCGTCACTGGAAAACGCGAACATATTTTTGGAACGTACTGTTTACTATGACCGTAAGGCTACTATGACTGTATATGCGGTCTTGGATCTGTGTGGAGGACGGTTGAACTTCATTAGTAGAAGGGGTGGGAGTGAAGTACATTCAAAAACTCAGGTACAATAAAAATTGAAGTAAAAACAAAATGATGTCCCTGTATGTTTTGTGAGTCTAACATTTTAGGGAAAAATAATAGGCCATTATTTAGGCTGCTTTGCTCGATATGTAAGACGATATGTCGTTTGTTACTCTGTTGTGCATTGGTATGCGTTGGGTGCAAGATCATTGGCATTTACGTTCAGTCGAAATGTAAACAAATAATAAGGTACTGTACTGATATTATACAGATTAAAAATGAAATTATAGGAAATAATTAAATTTCACTTGCTACTTTGTTCAGAAGAAAATATTTACTGCCTGTATAATTCTTTATATATCAGATTATATATCAAGCTCAGTCTTTCCGTGCCCATCTTCCAAAGCCTTCTGTCTTGTGCATTTTGAATTTTTAGACCCTAGCACAGCGGTGACCAAAACTCGAGCTGCTGTGATTACATGCGAAAGACAGTCTATGAAGTAAGGAGACGGAGGAAAGGTACTTTACATGAAAACTACAACCAGTGGTGGTTCCTGTAGTAACTTCTTGATCAATCCCGCGGATAAAAATCTCAAGCCTTGCTGTAGGGTATCAATAATGTCACTGCTGTCATCAAGAACCAGTGAATAATATAGAATTATTCTTGCTTTTTTTTTAACCTTCCTCTTGAATATAATCAGGAATTTTCTCAATTCTTCTCTCGATACTTGGTCTAGAAATTCGTAGTTTTTCAAAATTAAAAACTTCTTATGGACAAGTTATTTAAGCTGTTTTAATCATTACTCTTTTGAGATATTCTGTTCTATTAAAAGGCTTTAGAGCACGAGACATTTACTTTCTTATCTTTCTCTTCCTGGCTATGATTTAAGACATGTCAATTCCTGGCGTTTAACAGGTCGTTGGCACATAATATTAAATCAGTTTTTGTACAATATTATTATTAAATGAATAACTAATAAATAGTTACCCTCATCTAAAGATTAAGAAGATTAAAATTGAGATAAAACCTAATAATTTTATCCTTCTAGGGAGAAGATCTAAAAATATCAATGTTCATCCACGTACAGAAGAATTATAGAAATACATACTTAGTGGTCAATTAAATAATAATAATAATAATAATAATAATAATAATAATAATACATTATTCAGTGTGGCAATTAATATTTCTATATACTCCTAATTGAACTGTTGAGCAATGTATGAATACACGATGTAATCACAACACCCGCTTTCGTCACCATTGCCCTAGCATATCTTCTCTCAGTGTTTTCGTTTGTCTTTTTCCTTTTTTCTTGGTGGTTTCAATATGTACGAGTATCTAGTTTTGACCATCTTCACTCTGGCACTCTCAGAAGATGTTCAAACCTATTTAACGTTTTTCTTTCAAATTCTACGTACTATATTTTCCTTCGAATTCATTTCTATATATTATATTATTAACATTCTGAAAATAATTTACGAACATAAACCATAACTTCCTGAATTTATTAATGGAAGCAACGAAATTCTTTTCTTGCTCAGTTACTATAATTTTTTATGCTCGGTCATGCCGAAATATAATAATTATACACCTGGTAGCAGCCCTTTAATGGACCTGATTAAAGTACACCTGTTCATTAAAGTTCAGTTGTTCAGCCAATGTGAAATCACCATTGTAGCATTATAAAAGAGCAAGTAACGATTATTCTCGGATATGCAATCGAAAAGTTCTAGCGAAACGTCACGGAGGCTGGAAATCCAATACTGTCGCAGAAGGTTATGTTCTGTTACTATAATAATTAACGTTAATTGTAAATAATATTCAAATAAATTCAATTTGTCATCTCGTTTTTCAATTCTAAATCAATTTCCAGGTTATATCAAGATTAATGTTCATGTTATTCTCTAGATTATATCAAGGTCAATGACATTCGTTCCTCGGAAAAGATCAATACTTTTGCGTCTGCGCACATCTCACAATTTAGGAGGTCAGTTCCGATTCACACTTAGATAAGAATAACATGAATACTTATGAATAATTTCAAGTTAGATATATGGTCGAGCATAAAAAGTCGTATGAAACGTGCCTATAAAGGTAATTAAGACGCTCGTATGAAAATTATGAAACTCGCTTGCGCTCGTTTCATAAACAAACATACTCGCGTCTTAATTACTACCATTATAGGCTCGTTGCATAATGTACTATTTGTGGCTGACATACTAAATTAGAAACACCAAAATAAGAGGCAAGGGATTAACTACATTATAACGTGTCTGAAACCGATTAGTACTTAAATTTAACCATTTTTATAGCGTAATAAGTGAACTAGGCTTAAACACAAGTAGAACACTAGATTTAGTATATTACGATATAAGAATGAAAAATTTATACCAATATTTGCCACGAGGGTCGATACTTAATTTTACTTGACGTCTCAGATAACGCCACGTATTATATTGGTTACAAATTCATTAGACATAAACTTAAAATTTAGTGTTTAATTTCAAATAAGCTCCTACAATTTTTATACAAGTAATTAATTTTACTTCAAAGCTGTGTTCTCTCTCCATAATAATATGAATTTTATTGTTCCGATAGATAGCGAATCACGTGCTTTTGCGCAAGTTATTAAAAGAAGGCTTAAATTAAAAATAAACTGCTGAAGGAAGTTGTAAAATTGGATCCGAGAGAGTGGCACATAGAAATACTGCATCGTTATAGTTACGCATTTCAATGAAGTTGATGACAACCGAACTAGGGATTGAGATCTGCTATAGAAAGTGACAAAAATTAGACACACAAATTCTGATAGGACGTGAAATAGAGATGGGCAATAGTCACATGCAATAATATTCATTGTACTATTGACTGCATCGAACTGAATTACTGATACTAGGTCTGAACTATCGACAGTATTGGAAACAACTTGACTATAGATAATTTCGAGTTAAAATCTTAACTATCGATAGTAGAAGATCAATCTGTTGTTATCAGGGTTTCAAACTGAAGCTAGACATTACGTTGAAATCGACTCATGAAAAAGAATTGTTTTGAATCACTTTGTTATTATTATTATTATTATTATTATTATTATTATTATTATTATTATTATTAATTGTATATGCCATTAGGAAAGTCCAGGATAACAGAGAGGGTTTGGAATTGAACGGGTTACATCAGCTACTTGTCTATGCGGATGACGAGAATATGTTAGGAGAAAATCCACAAACGATTAGGGAAAACACGGGAATTTTACTTGAAGCAAGTAAAGCGATAGGTTTGGAAGTTAATCCCGAAAAGACAAAGTATATTACATGTCTCATGACGAGAATATTGTACGAAATAGAAATATAAAAATTGGAAATTTATCTTTTGAAGAGGTGGAAAAATTCAAATACATGGGAGCAACAATAACAAATATAAATGATAATCGGGAGGAAATTAAACACAAAATAAATATGGGAAATGCCTGTTATTATTCGGTTGAGAAGCTTTCATCATCCAGTCTGCTGTCAAAAAATCTGAAAGTTAGAATTTATAAAACAGGTATATTACCGGTTGTTCTTTATGGCTGTGAAACTTAGACTCTCACTTTGAGAAAGGAACAGAGGTTAAGGGTGTTTGAGAATAAGGTGCTTAGGAAAATATTTGGGGTTAAGAGGGATGAAGTTACAGGAAAATTGGAGAAATTTACAAAACACAGAATTGCACGCATTGTATTCTTCACCTGATATAATTAGGAACATTAAATCCAGACGTTTGAGATGGGCAGGGCATATAGCACATATGGGCGAATAAAGAAATGCATATAGAGTGTTAGTTGGGAGGCTGGAGGTAAAAAGACCTTTGGGGGGCCGAGACGTAGATGGGAGGATAATATTAAAGTGGATTTGAGGGAGGTGGGATATGATGATAGAGACTGGATTAATCTTGCTTAGGATAGGGACCAATGGCGGGCTTATGTGAGGGCGGCAATGAACCTCCGGGTTCCTTAAAAGCCAGTACCAGTAAGTAAGTATTATTAATAGTATATTGTTCTTGTATTTATGCTATTATATTGCTATTGTTGTAATACTGGTTGCGTGTAAGAGGAGGCTTTATGGCCTTAACTCTGCCAGTACAAATAAAACTACTACTACTACTAATACTACCACTACTACTACTATCGCCAATCACTACATCAAAACAATACATTCTGTCTAATATCATTTATTTCTTTGAAACATAGAATGTGATGTCTTCACAAAGCTAAGTTATTCTCGATATTTCTTGTAATTTAAAAATTTAATCCCAGTAAGGTAATTTTACAAAAATGTTCCAAGAAGTTTCCATTGATTTCTGCGTGAAGCATGCATAGACGTAACAAGCAATGTCTAATGCGAGGGCCTCTGATTTCCCCTGCTGCCGCTCTAGTAGGATTACGTCTATGAATGAGCGCGGGTCAGTAGAGGGGCTGCATTTCGAGCTAAGCGATAAATACAAATAGCGAAAAAGTAATTTTTAAAGTAATTGACTTACAACACTGGTAGTATAATATTATTATAGAGCAAGAAGTCCCGTCCACTTCTTCGTTATCCCCAGTGGACTCTCAGTCACAGACGGAAAATATTTTATCGGTACATTGACACCCTTTCTTTTAATACTGAATCTCGAGTACTTGAAAATTAACTTTCTGTACTCTGTTTTCCGTTATACGTCCACTTTGCTGTGTTTTAGCCCCCGATGTTGAAGATCTGAAGTGAGTTTGCGAGGAAAGTATAAATTTAATAAAACTTTACAGAGTTACTTGCTCCCAACCATAAATACTAAATAATCCATTCCATTTGTCATTGTATTCGGATCACAATTCTTAAAGTTGAGCACATTTGTGTGGTTAATTTTTTGTTAAAAATTGATACAGTCCGTGCTAATCACTTCCATATAAATTTACTTGAGGTCACTGAAATTTAGAAATCTTCTCACCATTCGTGAAGTGCCACAAGGGACAAAGACTACTTAAACATATGCATGTTTACAAGTTTATTGAACTATTGAGTTTGTTTTGACAAATGAAACTGCTACAAATACAGAGCTGCAAATACATTTTTAAATTAGTAGAAATATAAGTTACTTAGTTTTAGAGAGAGAGATAAGACAAGTATTCCGAAAAAGTAACGAGTGCTAATGAAATTATTTTCATTTCGAATACAGGTGATGCTTTAGTATAGCAATTGATCCTTTCAATGCAGCTACATTATAATCTGAATAATAGAGGTGGGTATTCCAAGCCTTTTAAAAACATTTTTCATGAAGAGAGTAGCGGTACTCTCGGCTCCACAAGTAAAGAACCCTGGCCTCATACCACTTCTACACAGATGACAGTGATTGACAGGCCAGTTAGAGGAAGTAAACTTGCTAAAACTTTCAGCTGTTGCCATGTTTGCGCTTGGCTTGACTCTTTAAATGTATTTTCTTTTGCAACTGGTTGGATTCTTTCAAAAATGGAAAATTCACAACACAGCATTCTCGGCGGTCTTCTGGCGGTATCTTTGTCCACAGTTTCACTAATTGGGGGAGCGTGTCAGTCAGATTTATGGCTTCCTGAACCCAAACCTGCAACGAAGTTTCTTTACTTGTGAAACCAAGAGTACCTCTTGCTCCAACCAGAAGTCCGATTACTTCAAGCTCTTTTAGCCGGTAGTTTTGGAGGTAAGAGGGAATGGTGGAATTCTAGATTGATTTTGGATGAATCGCTGTACATACTCGTAGATATATGACATCAAATACTGAAAAATATATTTTCGTTAAAATCTCGAAATTGAATTTTACATCACCATAAAACTATTGTAGCCTATTAGTACTATTATGTCTCCAATTAAAAAGTACAATGCTTGTAAACTGCCTTAATAATAGCTATAGTCCCGTCGCTCTAATTTCCGGCAACCAATCACGTTGCAGGTCGGCTACATTTAAACGTATACGTGTTGTGATTCGCTGGTGAAGACGTTATGCATTTCCTAAGGCTCGATAAATGCTTAATATAATCGCCCGCCATTTGGCTCTTTCGTTGGCGTTCGCAGAAAGCACACGAGGACGTTATTTGCCGCTCAATTATTTTCTCAGTTACAGTGCGTTTGATTTATTATCATAGGAGCTACGACATGACAATGTTTCACGGTGTGGCAAATAGATTTCTCGTCTAGTAGCTCGGCAACGAAAGAACAAAAATGGCGAACGATACTACCTACTTAGACTTTATAGCTCCTTCACTTCCTAAGATGTAAGCAAATAGGAGGAGTCACGCCGGAAATAACAGCGTCGCGAGTATAATATCCGATCAAAGACAGCAAGATAATAAGAAGAAAAAGCCGCTTAACACTTCATGTTTCAGTTCATTACAGTTATAATGGTTCTTAAGCAATGTTTTTTGTCATGTTTACAATAAGAATAAAGTGCCTGAGTACTTTTAATGTTTGGGTAGGTTCGAAGTTATCAGATTAGTGAAGACTAATGTGATTGATGATGATGATGATGATGATGATGGTGGTGGTGGTGGTGGTGGTGGTGGTGGTGGTGAATATGACAACATGGTAGTAGATATTGAAGAAAACGACGAGTAAACGACGTCCATGGAATCAGAATCCTCTCGCAATCTGATCCCTGCGATGAGAGATATGGCAGAGCCTGTTCGAAATTGAATTGCGGACAGAAGCAAATGTTACTGTGGAAATTGAGGTTCCAATACATTATAAAATGTCAATACTGTTCTTTATTTTTATATCAATACACGAATATTAAAGAAGATATAAGAATTTTAAGATACGTATGTTCATAATAAGTGCACTTTGTTGTACTCAAAACAATAATATTGTGACCATGATGTCCTGAGCACGATAAACTCGATGCGCAGTGGACTGGCCTTGGATTGCCTGCGCAGTCTCAGTGTAGCAATGTACGTGCTCAGTTCAATTTACTAACGGAGTGAAAACATTCGCAGAGTAAACATGCCACCCATACAAAGCAAATTAAGAGGGAAAGTATTGCACAGCCGAGGTAATTGCGAATGTATTCCAGTCCATTGAAACAACAGCTACGCTAGGGACATCGATCAAGTCTGTTATGAAAAAACGAAGTGAAGTAACTGATGTTTCGTATAATTCGGTCAGCCGCCGTATGAAAGATGACATTCAAAAGATTGAATCAGATAGTCCGTATGATTTTCAATACCGCACAAAGAAGGCCTGAAAAGGCTTGAAGGCCACGTTAGACAATCTTAATTAGTATGTTGTTCGGCATATATTAAATGATTTTATAAAACAGAAAAACAGAGGTTAACCAAATTAAAATGTTCAACTGAAATAGTATGAATACACTCCGGAAAATCCTCCAATTTCTTAGGATTTGGACGGAAAAAGTCACAAAATAACACAGCAGTATCGAAGGAACATAATCATGTCAGAGCTCGAAAATAATTTCTTATTTACACAGTATAAGGAAATACAGGATTTAATTTCATCTAATACAGAGTGATTTATATAGAACTGACACATTTCTTTCATTAATTATTCCAAAACGAATTGTGCTAGCGACAACTTATTATGCCTAAAATGTAGAGGAATTTTAGGAGATTATTTACCTCTATAGCAAATGCTGTCCGGCGTTGTCAAATCCGGAGATCTCGGTGGCCACAGGTTCCTGGAAATTATTCGGTCGTCACATAACCGGATAAATGGAACCATACTTCATCTGTGAATCATGTGATGGACAATATGGCAGGATTTTGCACAATGAACGTCTGAAACCAACGACAATAGTTCAATCTTTTATCTTTATCTGGTTCCTGTAGCTGATGAACAACCGTAACCCTATATGGCTTTAGGCTCTCTCACACATTGAGTAGGTGTACCCTGTCTCCTGCGACAAACGTCTTAATGCTTTTTTGGGTGACTGCTCCAGTCGTGCTCTTACATCAACAACAACCGTGGGAAGCCTAGATGAACGATGCTTGCCCTTTTCACTCACCAGATATCCAGTTGTTTCCAATTTGTTTACCAGTCCCAGTATTCTGTTTCTTTTGGGAGGATTGCGAACACCAAATTCTCTCTGGTATGCCCTTTGAGTAGCTGTAATTGAATTCGTAATCCAGTATTGCTTCACAAGGAAGAGTCGTTGATTTAATGTATACTGCATTTTCACGTTGACACAAAATGTCGAAAACAGCTGCCAATAATAAGAATAAAACATAAACATCTGCGCATATAGTGACTTATTGTCGTTGGTTTCAGACGTTCATTGTGCAAAGTCCTGCCATATTTTCCATCACATGGTTCACAGATGAAGCATGGTTCCATTTATCCGGTTATGTGACGACCGAACAATTTCCAGGAACCTGTGCCCACCGAGATCTCCGGATTTGACAACGTCGGACAACATTTGCTATAGAGGTAAATAATCTCCCAAAATTCCTCTACATTTTAGGTATAATAAGTTGTCGCTAGCACAATTCGTTTTGAAACAATTAATGAAAGAAATGTGTCAGTTCTATATAAATCACTCTGTAGTATAGCCTACATAGATAGATGAGATCTATCTTCATACGTCACACACATATGGCTTGAGTGACGACATTCTGCCTGGCCTAAGTGTTTTTGTTTCCATATGAAACAATAAAATTACGATACATACCGGGAGCGAGCAAGGCTTTGTACCAAATGCCCATATTTGATTTGCTTTAAACTTAATAAAATCGTATCTTAACGATAGAATTCAAATAACGAAAATTGACAATTATTCAAGTGAACCTTCAATTATTAATACAGGTGTTCCCCAAGGCACAGTTCTAGGCGCTATTTTATTTTTAATATATATTAATGACTTCTTAAAAATTGACTTGCAACAATACAATGGTGTTCATTATTCTTATGCAGATGACACAGTTTTACTTTTTGGTGGAAAAACCTGGTATGATGCATATAATAATTCAAATAATGGACTTAAATTAATAAAAAATGGATTGACATAAATTATATTTCTATCAACGAAAATAAAAAAAAAATTATTACTCCATTCTCATTATCTGAAAAATGTAACAAACCTCCTAAATCTATATTAAGTATTAAATTACGTAATTCTGATTGTTGTCTTATATAGTGTAAATGTCCGATTATTAAGCAGCCCTCTGAAGTTAAGAATTTAGGCATAATTTTCGACAATCATTTAAAATGGAACCAACACATTAATTACCTTTGTAATAAATTACGTAAAATAATATTTTTTTTTTGTTTTAATGAAGAATTACTTGTCATAAGTTTATTACGCACAATACACTTAACTTTATTTCAATCAGTAATTATGTATGGATTTAAAGGATGGGGTGGCTTATTTAAATCCAATTTTAATCCACTTTATTTATTACAGAAGAAAATAATTGAAATATGTCTTATTAAACCTATTGATTTTCCATCTCAGATATTGTTTTTAGACTTTAATCTTCTTAACATAAGACAAATTTATATTATATTAATAAAATTCATACATAAAAATCGAAATAATTTTGAATTGTATTCTCATAGTTATGAAACAAAAGGTATGAATTCTTTAAGATTGTTTGAACCAAAATGCAACACTGCTACAGTATTTAATCATAGTAGTAATTTAGGTCCAAGAATATATAACAAATTTATATTTAAATATCCTAATCTTGTCGATTATAATAGTTCCAGTATTAATTTTAAAAAGTTACAGCCTATATGGATTTTATAAAAATTGAAAATTTTTAAATTTAAATTTATATAATATTCTTATTGCGTAGTAGACATAAGACAAATTGCATTACATACTTCTTAATATAAATTCAGGAATCCGCCCTTGAGCATGAGTTCTACTCTTTTAGGGGCGAGATAAAGTTTTTCTGTATATATTACATTTTATGTTACAGTTATTAGCAAAATAAATAAATAAATAAATAAATAAATAAATAAGTAAGTAAATAAGTAAGTAAATAAGTAAGTAAGTAAATAAGTAAGTAAGTAAATAAGTAAGTAAATAAGTAAGTAAGTAAATAAGTAAGTAAGTAAGTAAGTAAATAAGTAAGTAAGTAAATAAGTAAGTAAATAAGAAAGTAAATAAGTAAGTAAATAAATAAGTAAATAAATAAATAAATAAATAAATCCAGGAAAAACAGGTTATTATCATGACACGGATTATAGCAGCTATGAAAAATAGATCAATATAAAATGAATCCCAAATCTGTCTCCTAACAGCGTGCACTGAGAGTGAAACATCTACATTTCCAAAGCGTGGATTACTCTAGCCATCCAAAGAACTCGACTGAGAATCTGAGAAGGTTTGAAACGCGTTCCTCTTGGAAGTACAGCTCAATCAATTTATCTTCTCGAGGCTGGTGAACCTCAAGTTGCCTGAAGGCAACATGTTTATTCGCTTCATTTTGCACCAATTCATCATCTGCAACAATTTTAAATTCAGTGATGTTAATTCTGCCTCATGTCAGGTAGTTATTTGTAAGTTAGGCAAAAACGTATTACGGCGAACGCCAGTAGGGGAAGTTATCCCCACCCGCGCCGCTCGGCACCTCGCTCGCATGCTCTCTCTCTCTCTACTGTCTCTCTCTACTATGTCCCGCTTCGATGGATCACTGCCTACCACTATGTAATACGCATTAGACAACTGTCCACAACCACAATGCAATACGCATTAGACAATACGCATTAGACAACTGTCCACAACATGTACTGACACAACACAACACAACACAACACAATGTAATGTGGTTTTCATTAAACAACACTCACCTGTTAACTTTGCACGTCCTCGAAGTAACACAATAGTCTTTTTTTCCCACAGGTTGGACACTCGTAATGGGTACACGTCTTCGGTACGGATCATTACTACACGTGGTTACGTCTATACACGAAGTTGGACACGGACACAATGAAGCCACCCCCGTAGTCAACCCCTACCAAGCGACATTCACAAGCCCACCAGTTTCTACCCACGCTATTCGGTCATTGTCCCCTTCTACAAAACGTTATGGCAGTTCCCTTAAACTTAAATAGATTCATTTTCCCTTCTACCACCAACTCGCCTCGGTAGCAGAGAGGTCTAAAGCGTGAACAAAATGCGTGCGTTTAGGCGTTTAGGTTTAGTTACTAACTTTCTCGGATCGAATCTCCCCTCCTGCGAAGTCGTAAGAAAAAAAAAAGAGAGAGACATTAAGCAAGGAACAGAGAAGAAGAGACTGGGGAGAGAGAGAGAGAGAGAGAGAGAGACAGGACGAAGTTCCTCATTTGCTTCGTAGATGTCGTTACTCTTTTTGTTCCACTTTCCTACACTAGATGTCACCCCACCCTAAACCCCTATTTCCACTCTTTCCCGCTAGGGTGTGTGGTGAGCTTGTAGGGGAAATGTGGAAAGGGGACGTGGGCGGAGCTTTGCGTTCGCCGTATTACGTTTTTTCCGTAAGTTATTTATAGATGTTCTCCGTTTTATTATATCACTTCGTCGTGCTTACCTTCTTTGAGCATCGGGTAAATATGAATATGTACAACTCGACAAAGTTAAATCTGCGAGCCGAGAGGGGAAGTTGGAGGCAGTTCTGTAGTGAAAGGAGGCGGTAACGAGAGGAGACCAGTACAGTCTCATATGACAGCAAAGTTTTCCTACTGCGCTTCAGTTCATAGCGCGGTAACAATTTAAGACTCTTTGAAATAGACTGTAGTTCTACTTCTGCTTGACAGTGAGGTTTGGCGTTCTGATTGGCAAGCGTGGGAATAGGAGAGAAAGTTGCATGAGGAGGGAAGGCTGGGATACAGCGTAACTGTTGCCTTTGTCTGAAGACAAGGACAAAAAATGCTTGCGCTCCGTAGTGTATTTTAAACGATGTGCACACGTTGAAATCTGAGCGTCAAGTGACCTATGTAGCAACTATGTTTTGCCTCTACATTCCATCCCAATATCCCCACTCGCAGACTTGACTTGGACAAGCTGTAACTCTGTAAGATTTTTCATGAAATTAAATCAGTTTTTACACAGGGGCGTTTGATCCGAAAATTCTACGAAATAATTGATACCCTAATGTGCATACAATCATTGTTTATTGGGTAACAAATCACTGCACTCTACAGATTGAACGGAATCATACTCGGGAAGAACAGGGCTATGATATGTAGTGCCTGCATCGCGAGCCGTCCTGATTTATTACAAACACCATATCGATACACGAGCCGCCGAGTGTATTATTATTTTATTTTTTTTATCTATTTTTGTTTTCTGTTTTCGTTTTTTTTTCATTTGTTTTCCTTTATTTTACTTACACTAATACAAACACAACACCCATGCCCGAGGCGGGACTCGAACCCACAACCCTTCGGACCAAGCCATAGGGACATGCCGTGCCTCTAACCGCTTGAGCCATCCGGGCCGGCAATTATGTGCTGTTGTCTACTGGGTGTTCATTTCAAAGTGTGTCATGACGTCACTGTTGATGAGTCAGCGATTTGAAGCGATTTTCACTTTTGTGTCAGAGAAGTTGCCTATTAATCAAGGCGTTCAATCTGAACTTGAGAACATGTACGGTATAATTTGAACGCCGTAGCAACAGATGGCGGTCTGTACGGTCTGTGTGCGACCATAACCTCTTTCGAACTGTGTTTTGCGCGGGCAAGTCGTACGCAGGGTATTTGTTATCATCGGTTGCGTACGGCAACATTCCACAACACAAATCAAATGCTCCGTGTCCATGTTGACCGTCGAAGTTAATGTCAACAAATACGTAAGTAATCGTCTTAACCCTCTGCCCATATCCCGACAGTAAGAAAAAAACTCACCTCAGTACGTGTTTCCAAACAGTTCACATTCCTGCCACTGTACGTATCGGTACGTACTCTTCAGAATGAACGCCGTAATTGGTAGGCAACTTCTCTGGCACATAGGTAATACACCTTTGCGGAAGTATAGGAAGATTGAATTCTCTAGGCTCATCGGCTAGCCACATGACTACATACAGCGAACCATGACACACTTTGAACTGAACACCCAGTATGCGAGTGTCAAACCAAATGTGTAGTGCATGAAGTCAAGCAAGGAGAGTTTTTGCTTCTGGATACGTCTATGTTCAAATCGTTGATGCAAGCAAAACGAAGGTAATACGAACAAGGAGAAATGTGGGAATAAAAGGAGAATACGGGGCGATAAAGAGAAGAACGAGAATACAAAAGAAATACAAGATACAAAGAGAGCAAGGGGAACAAATGGGCTAGGAGAATATGGGAACGACAAGGAAAACGAGGGATGTACAGGGGGAATGGGAAGACAAGGAGAACAAAAGGAACACAAGGAAAATGGAAAGACAAGGAGAAAATGGCGAAGACAAGGAGAAAAAGGGGAAGACAAGAAGAACAAGAGAAATGCAAGAAGAACACTGGAGATACAACGAGAACAAGATGATACCAGCAGTAGCAGTGAGAGGAGTTGCATTTTTATCATCATCATCTTCTTCTTCTTCTTCTTCTTCTTCAAAGTTTAGGCCTTTCGGCCTGTTCCGCCTGCATTAAAATTGATCTCGCCAACGTTTTACTGGTCTTCCTAATGATCTCCTGCCTAATGGATTATAATTCATGGCTGCTCTCGTTATACTTGTTGTTGACATTCTGTTTACATGTTATTCCCAAATATTTTGATATTCTTTAATAAGTTGAATTATACTATCTATTTTTAGTTCTTTTCTAGTATCTTCATTTCTTTGTGTCCAATAGTGTATAACCCGCAATATATGTAGCCTAAGAAATTTCATTTCACCTGCTTCAATTCTTCTTTCTTGGTTTTTCTTTAGAACCCAAGATTCGCAGCCGCATACAAGGGACGGAATTGCCATTACTTTGTAATATTTTATTAACGTTTCCTTTCTCACTTTCTTCCCCAGTGTTCTACGTATTGTTCCACAGAAATAGTTGAATTTATTTAATTTTTCCTCGATTTCACATTTTTTGCCATATGTTATTGAACAACCGAAGTATGTAAAAGTGTTGATTTGTTCTATTATTTTGGTCTCTATAACCAATTTCACTCTTATTGGTTGAGATCCAATAAATGCCATCGCTTTTGTTTTATTGGTCGATATTTTCATATTAAAACTCGATGCAATTCGATCTAATTTGAAGACTGCCTGTTGTGAAACATTTTCACTGTCGCTAATGACCACTTGATCATCAGCAAATAAAATTGTGGTACAATTTATGTCATTTAATTTAAAATCTAATGATATTTCATTCAGCCATATTCGTATGACTTCGTTCATGTATAAATTAAAAAGTGTCGGTGACAAAGGACATCCTTGACGGACTCCTTGATTTGTTTCTGCCGCTAGCCGTACCCGTGCGCTCCGCTGCACCCGTTAGAAATAAATATAAAGTAATTACATAATTAAAGTAGGACGTTTGATCCAGGGAATATTCGTGTTTGATAGAAGAATAAATCGTTTAATATGTTACTTAATTTAAATTGCACCCAAATAATTAAAATGCGATCATTTTGGAGCAATTACAATTCCTTTAACATGTTTTTTTAATTTTTATTACATGCAACCATAGTCTAATGAAGATTGACATCATTTAGATTTAATGTGTATATTTTATTTTACTTGTTATAGGTTTCCACAGTATTATGGTAATAACTTAATATTAACCCTTGTTTTCTACGTATTCAGTAAATGGCGCTTGGCCCACTATGGTTCTTAACTTTTCAAATAACTTAAATTATATTATATAATATTACAATTATATTATATTATATCAGAAGTTACTGTAATAGCATTATAGCATTATGTCCATCTAGAGAAACTACACTGTCCAGTGGTGAAATAATAATTAATTATACAAATCGGGTAATTTAGCTTGAGATATTACTTCATACAAACACAGAAACATTCTCCGTAGGCTATCTGTCATAGCTTTCGATTGTTGTGTCCAAGGCCCCTTATAGACGAAGTCATTTGTTTTTTAATTCATTACAGGGCCTTAGATGGCAGTTATTTTAATTTTAAAACTCATTTATCTCATTAAATATCACTCCTATCAAAATTTTTCAAGGAATACAGCTTATCGTAAATTATTTTTAAAGAAACTTTTGTTATGTAACAATTTTCACAAAAATCAATAATAAGCGAGATATTTCGATTTATTTAATTTAGGCCCCCTTATAACACCCCTTTTAAATAATGTATTTTGAATGCCATATAGCCTAAAATCTAAGTTACAACGAACTTAATTTATATTCCAATTTTCATCGAAATCCTTTCAGCCATTATCGCGTGAAAAGGTAACAAACATACAGACAGACAGACATACATACAAACAAAAATTTCAAAAAAGCGATTTTCGGTTTCAGGGTAGTTAATTATATGTGTTAGGACCAATTATTTTTGGAAAATTGAAAATTACCAGAAAATTTTCGGCTACAGATTTATTATTACGGGATTTTGTTGCATTTTTATGTGACGATCAATTCCCGAGTTACCCCCTCCCTTCCTAGTGAGGAGAAAGATGTAGTTTTACGTCAAAACACTTTTGTAAAACTCGCTCTGTTTCTATTTTCACCGCTTCTAGTCACAAAGCACAGAACAGTGTCTGCTGCGTTAGCGCAGACAAACAGTTCCGATACTCCGTTGACAGGAGTCTTTATAGACCCTACAGAAAATTATGTTGCCTCCGCCAAAGATCGAACTTCAACTTTGTTACAGAAAATTAAAACAACAATTACGAGGAGCTGACAGGTGAGGTGGCGCCCTTCAGGGACGTCGAGAGCGACCTGCGACTTTATAATTAACGCAGCGTTAGTTGCTCGCGGGTGACGAACTCACTACTGTTGGCTCAAGGATCGATGCAATGAAGAGCAGAAGAGCGCCTATATGGCTCCAGGCTAGAAGGAAATTTCAAAGAGCTTGCTATATTCTTTGCGAACCTGATCAGAAGGAAAAGCTTAAATATTTCCGATCATATGCCAATAGCAGAACTAAGCAAGTTGGCTTATAGGCCAAAAGTATAAATTCGAAGATAAATAGGCTATGTGCGGGAATGTAACTTCCAGTCTCTTATTTTTCTTGTAGTTAATGCTGCATTGATCAATAGATATTATTTTTACACATTTTCTTTTTTAAATTATTATTATTAAATCTCCTGATTACTCGTAACTCATCGGCCTGGGTAGCGTAGTCTGTATAGCGCTGCCCTTCTATGCTCGAGGTTGCGGGTTTGATCCCGGCCCAGGTCCATGGCATTTAAGTGAGTTTAAATGCGACAGGTTCATGTCAGTAGATTTACTGGCATTTAAAGAACTCCTGCAGGACAAAATTCCGACACACCAGCGACACTGATATAACTTCTGCAGTTGCGAGCGTCGTTAAATAAAACATAATTTGATTTGATTACTCGTAACTCTATTTTATTTGTAACTACAGAGTGTCCTGAAAGTCTCCATACATAGGAAATGTAAGCTCAAAATAAAAATGTCACACAGTATGCTCAATGGACTTATCAAAACTGGAATACTAGATCGACTACATGCACAATCGGTTCACTAACAAGAGACACCTACTTCCCAACAATCCACGACCGACTCAAAAGCCATCATTTCAAACATACTTTCGTAACAACGCAGTTTCTTTCTAGACATGGGAAATTTGGAACTTACTTCGACAGATTCAACATTCCAGCAGACATCGACTCTACATGCTCCTGCCGCGAAGACCTTCACAGTGTGAAACAGCTTCTATTTGACTGTCCTATTATTGGAGCAAAGAGATTTCAAATAAAGACACCGAATACAGGACTCCACTATGTGAAGTGATCAAAAAACCTTGTTGCTACAGACAACTTATAGACTTGCTGAACTTTATTTTTAAAACACTGTAGATACATATTTCACCATTATCTGCGTAAAAATAAGTAGTATAGATAAGTAATAAGTATACCGTATAACAAAAACTAAAACCCTAGCATACCGCTTAGTGAATTAGGGTTCTTTTCCACGGATATTTAATAATAGTATGCTCAATGTGGCCAACCCACTCCCCAGAACTCACACCTCTTGATTTTTACCTCTGGTGTCATTTTAAGTCGTAGATATACCAGAAGAAAACTCGGGATTCCCAACATCTAAAAGCCGTTGGGAGAAAACAGGATATGTTATGAAATATGATTATCGAAAAAAAAAAAACAAACAAACAAAAACAAAAAACAAGTTTTAACACCTGAACATTCCTGCTTTTTAATCAGTGTACCAAATGTCCAACGCTATCTTACACGAACATTTACACTTTTATTTTGTTTTTCTGTGATTGAATAGTTCTGTAGTCCCAGTTGCCACCTATAGAATGAGTTGTATATCATAAAATCGCTAAAAATTGACATTCCTTCATTTCCCTCAACACCCTTCATCTGCAAGACTTTATCGTCGATGCCTGTCATGTTACGACGGACATGTAGCAGCTTTTGCATCGGAGCAAGGTGGAACACATTCACCGATCTGTGCCTGACTCTCGAAAGCCGTTATATTGAGCACTATATGTGACATTTCTATTTTGAACTGATATTCCCTATGTATGGAGACAAGTGGAGGAAGACATGCGTCCTGACCTGAATATGCCTATGGAATGAGATGATGAAGATGAATGATATGGTAAGATATCTAAATTACTTTTCTTCAGAAAAGAGGAAGGGAAATGGACTGTAGCAATAAAATTCCCAATCCGGCATTTGCCAAAGTAATTGGATACTTTAAAGTAGAAAGGTGCAAAGTGCCAAAATCATAGAAAACGAAATTATTATGCAGAAAAGTGCAATGTGCCTAGGAGGATGATTTATGAAAGGGGCTACATCCACTTGTGTTTCTTAAGCGAGATATTTAGATGTTACGTTCCCATCACCATGCAGTTTCAGACTGTAAGCGCCCTGTTGAGCTGCATCATAGAATGCAATGTATCTTCAACAGGTCATGTTTGTGCCCAAACTTACACACAGCGAAATGTTTCACAGATGTCAGCTTTCACGTTATAACTTTGGAGTTTGTGTATGTGATACAATGCAGTCTTATATGTATATGTGGGATGAAAGCTTCGCCAATGAGATTGCCTCGTGTGTACTAAAACTGATGAATATGGACATAACAAACAAGAAGAATCTGATAACTGTGCAGCTGAAAACAAAATTCGTGTAATGGTTTTCACGTGTCTCCTTTTAGTTGCCATTGGTTTATTTGAGCACATAGAACAACGTTCCCTTCTCAGCGGCCACAGTTTCTTGCAATGCGATTCTGATTTCGCTTTGATTGAAAAACGACAGAAAGTGACAAAAGCCTTCATTCCTAGTGACCTGCTTAAAATCGTACAAGACTCTAAAGTTGTAAAACCATTTCAAACCGTTTCAATGCTAGAGTCATATTTCCTTAATATGAAAGATGTAGCTGATCAACTAATTTCCATCAAGAACTTGAATATTTCTAAGGCATGTTGCATTCAGCATGATGTTAGTAAAGCAGGTAGTGTTTCTGTGAAATTGCCCCATGATAATGAAGCAGTGGATACCATTAAGGTGCTTAAAAAGGAAAAAAAAAAACATGAAAGATGTGCAATCAGCATTGTTTCAAGTTAAAGCATAAAATAGGGAAATTACTGAAGAAAAGAAGGGGGATCTACTAGCAATGACTCCCTATCTTCCAAATGAGGATCATAGGCAGTTCTACAGGCAGATCTGTGAGTAAAAATTGTTCCAGAATAGGAAAAAATAGGTATTGGACTTTGCACCATTCTATTGCAACTGTACCCATTACTTAACCCTTTTCACAATCTGTTTTATATAATTAAATATGGAGAAATAATGTATTTATATACCACTATTATTAATGAGCAAACATTGTACTATTGCTGTTTTCTATCAGTAAAAAAAACATGACACAAATATGTGTACAATTATTCTTATAGCTACATTTTTTTTTATCTTATCTCCAATGTTTCATTTTGACACTTTGCACCCTTCTACTTTAAAGTATCCAATTGTGAAAACCCGCAGCAAAACTGCGAGTCCTGTGCTTAACGCATGAGCACCTCGCTCGGTTATCAAGTATCTAATCCTAATTTACGTAAATATTGAAACAGTGTCTTTTTTCTTAACTTATTTATTCGCTATCCGCTTAAGCTACATTGGCTGTTCAACGGATAACGTAGTGATTCTTGAGTAATGGATCAGTGGTAGCATTAACCTGCTGTTTCCACATCTTCTCTAAACGTATGTAGCATATCAGGTTTACAATGGAACAAATCCACTCCCAAAGAAGCCATTCATATGGGTCCATTATGCTAGCTCCAAATCTGGTCATGGGTGAGACATGGGCAATAAATTCTGCCTGAAATCTTATCATTCAGGGAGAGTGTTTTCTTTTACGGATCGTGAATCCATACGGGGCACCCAGCATGTTGATCGAAGTCGGTCCACTTCAACTTTACACTAGTCCTAATTCGGGAATGAAATAATATGTTTTGCAGAACTATAACAAAATAATAACTTACAACAGTAATTCATTATGTCGCTCACAGTACACACACTATTGTACATAACTATTATAGCAATAATTTCTAAACATTACATACTGTCATTGCAAGTTATCTTTACCTTACATCCCCTAAGTCTGTCTTTCGAACTGTTCGGTACGGCAAGGATGCCCCTCCCTCGGGTAACGTGACTCTTTTCAGAAAACGTTGGTTCTTACACTTTACGGCTCTCCACTTTAAAAGAACTTGGTTCATCACTGACATCTTCATCTCACGACAGTCTGGTTTACAGGAGAACATGGTTCCATAACTGGTTTTAATTAACCTGTAATGAGTAAGTATTGAAATATAATCGTGTGTACACTCCTCCTCGCTCATCCGGGCTGGGGACCGGCAATGGCGGAGTTGCTACAGCTATTTCTATACGTTATATAGGCCTACATAACTTACACCTACAGCTGATTATGTACATATTCTTATAACAATATTTTATAGGCTTATTATTTGAATTTACATTAATTTACAATTATACACAATCCATATCCCTATCATTGCTGCCATCATCGTCATAGTCTTCAACGCTTGGTCCAAAATTAATTATTATTTCGTCAATGGCATCATCCATTCGGAATTATCTTCTTAATCGTAGGTACTACTTTCTGAACAAGATAGAATTCTTCGATTGAATCCCGAATGACATGTTGATCGAAGTCGTCCACTTCAAATTTACACAAGTCATAATTATGGAATGAAATAGTATGTTTTGTAGAACTATAACAATATAATACCTTACAACAGTAATTCATTATGTCGCTCACAGTACACACACTATTGTACATAACTATTATAGCAATAATTTCTAAACATTACATACCTAAGTATATTGAATAAATTAAGATTATAACTTCCTTATCGGAAACTTCTTACATAATGAAATTAGTAAACGCTAGTCAAGCTAAAATACTCAATTCTTTTGTGAACACAAAAGTAAAAATACTCAAAACCAAGGCTAACATCTGGTTCAACACACAATGCCTACAATACTAGATAAGCACAAACTGTTTAATTTATTCAGTATACTTAAGATTATAACTTGGTTATCGAAAACGTTTTACATAATGAAATTAGTAAACGCTAGTCAAGCTAAAATACTCAATTCTTTTGTGAACACACAAGTAAAAATACTCAAAACCAAGGCTAACATTTGGTTCAACACACAATGCCTACAATACTAGATAAGCACAAACTGTTTAATTTATTCAATATACTTAAGATTATAACTTGCTTATCGGAAACTTCTTATATAATGAAATTAGTAAACGCTAGTCAAGCTAAAATACTCAATTCTTCTGTGAACACAAAAGTAAAAATACTCAAAACCAAGGCTAACATCTGGTTCAACACACAATGCCTACAATACTAGATAAGCACAAACTGTTTAATTTATTCAATATACTTAAGATTATAACTTGCTTAACGGAAACTTCTTACATAATGAAATTAGTAAACGCTAGTCAAGCTAAAATACTCAATTCTTCTGTGAACACAAAAGTAAAAATACTCAAAACCAAGGCTAACATCTGGTTCAACACACAATGCCTACAATACTAGATAATCACAGACTGTTTAATTTGTTCAATATACTTAAGATTATAACTTGCTTATCGGAAACTTCTTACATAATGAAATTAGTAAACGCTAGTCAAGCTAAAATACTCAATTCTTTTGTGAACACAAAAGTAAAAATACTCAAAACCAAGGCTAACATCTGGTTCAACATACAATGCCTACAATACTAGATAAGCACAAACTGTTTAATTTATTCAATATACTTAAGATTATAACTTGGTTATCGAAAACTTCTTACATAATGAAATTAGTAAACGCTAGTCAAGCTAAAATACTCAATTCTTCTGTGAACACAAAAGTAAAAATACTCAAAACCAAGGCCAACATCTGGTTCAACACACAATGCCTACAATACTAGATAAGCACAAACTGTTTAATTTATTCAATATACTTAAGATTATAACTTGCTTATCGGAAACTTCTTACATAATGAAATTAGTAAACGCTAGTCAAGCTAAAATACTCAATTCTTCTGTGAACAAAAAAGTAAAAATACTCAAAACCAAGGCTAACGTCTGGTTCAAAACACAATGCCTACAATACTAGATAAGCACAAACTGTTTAATTTATTCAATATACTTAAGATTATAACTTGGTTATCGAAAACTTCTTACATAATGAAATTAGTAAACGCTAGTCAAGCTAAAATACTCAATTCGTTTGTGAACACAAAAGTAAAAATACTCAAAACCAAGGCTAACATCTGGTTCAACACACAATACCTACAATACTAGATAAGCAAAGACTGTTTAATTTATTCAATATACTTAAGATTATAACTTGCTTATCGGAAACTTCTTACATAATGAAATTAGTAAACGCTAGTCAAGCTAAAATACTCAATTCTTTTGTGAACAGAAAAGTAAAAATACTCAAAACCAAGGCTAACATCTGGTTCAACACACAATGCCTACAATACTAGATAAGCACAAACTGTTTAATTTATTCAATATACTTAAGATTATAACTTGGTTATCGGAAACTTCTTACATAATGAAATTAGTAAACGCTAGTCAAGCTAAAATACTCAATTCTTCTGTGAACACAAAAGTAAAAATACTCAAAACCAAGGCTAACATCTGGTTCAACACACAATGCCTACAATACTAGATAAGCACAAACTGTTTAATTTATTCAATATACTTAAGATTATAACTTGCTTAACGGAAACTTCTTACATAATGAAATTAGTAAACGCTAGTCAAGCTAAAATACTCAATTCTTTTGTGAACAGAAAAGTAAAAATACTCAAAACCAAGGCTAACATCTGGTTCAACACACAATGCCTACAATACTAGATAAGCACAAACTGTTTAATTTATTCAATATACTTAAGATTATAACTTGCTTAACGGAAACTTCTTACATAATGAAATTAGTAAACGCTAGTCAAGCTAAAATACTCAATTCTTTTGTGAACAGAAAAGTAAAAATACTCAAAACCAAGGCTAACATCTGGTTCAACACACAATGCCTACAATACTAGATAAGCACAAACTGTTTAATTTATTCAATATACTTAAGATTATAACTTGCTTAACGGAAACTTCTTACATAATGAAATTAGTAAACGCTAGTCAAGCTAAAATACTCAATTCTTTTGTGAACAGAAAAGTAAAAATACTCAAAACCAAGGCTAACATCTGGTTCAACACACAATGCCTACAATACTAGATAAGCACAGACTGTTTAATTTATTCAATATACTTAAGATTATAACTTGCTTATCGGAAACTTCTTACATAATGAAATTACATACCTATTCTTTCCCGGAATAGTGTGAGGTTCATTTGGTTGTAAGGCAATATTCCTCTTAATTCTCTTCACGGATCTAATACCTTTGCCAGAGTATTTAGCCGCTCTCTCATATTCTTTATCAAGAGGTTCCAGCAAATAATTATATTAATTATACTTAATTATATTTGCGATAATTTCTCTTTCTCCGCTGTGGATAACAGCGTTACTTTTTCTCCGCGGTGGCCTGTGATTGCTGCTCCATGTTAACACTACTGGTACGTAGTGAAGGAAATAGTTCTGTGTTTCTTGACAAGAGATTGTGATATGGAGCATGCGCAAAAAAAAAAAACCAGTTTACTCCATCCACGTTACAAGCTTCCTTCCTTCCCTCTCCTCCTCTGTACCCGCTCAGACAGTTCAAGATAACTTGCAATAACAGTACTTGTCTTTCGAAGAGTTTTATCCTCTTTAAAAGTATTCTCCTCAGGAGACATTGAACTCGTGAACCACGGATTCATTAGCAAACATGTTACTAATAAGCCACTGAAGATAATATCTCATAAATATGCTGAGGATTGAAATCTGGACCCTTCATGAGAAGCCGTTAGTCGACGAACATTAACTAGAGTTGGACCTGGCATAATGGAATTAGGCAACAACGACACTGAAAATTGGAGAGCTGCATGAAATCTTTTGTCTCTTACCACCTGAACTTCCAATTACGAAGTTTGTTTCTTCATGCATGACAAGAATAAGTTGAGAAGTGCCTTTATTTTTACATTCAGTCGACCTGGGTAGCTTACTTGGTATAGCGCTGGCCTTTTGTGCTCGAGGTTGCGGGTTCGATCCCGGCCCAGTGTGCTTAAATGCGACAGGCTCATGTCAGTAGATTTACTGATGTGTAAAAGAACTTCTGCGGGACAAAATTCCGGCACACCGGCGACGCTGAAATAACCTCGGCAATTGCGAGCGTCGTTAAATAAACCGTAATTTAATTTTTTTACGTTCAAATGATAAATGGAGGCACGGTAACCATTTGACTGTTTGGTCTCTAGTGAAATTAATCTCCTACCTAATTATGTTCGCATCGAAGCTCATCTTTCAGGAGAAACGCAAATTTCCCTTCTCGTTACCTGTGATCGTCCAGTTAGAAATAATGTAATTAATTATAATATTGATCTTCCGCTACAGTTCAAGTGAGAGGGTATCTGGCTATAGGCCTACATATAGTGGACTCTATTTCAATTCCTGAGAGGGAAGTGGAATCACTCTCTGTCCCGCAAAGATTGAATACACAGTACGTCCCTTCTTTGTATTTGTTGCATGTAAACGAACGGCGGTGGTTCTTGATGTTTGAGAACAGTTATACAGGCATGGAGTAAAAACCCATATTTGGAAAGTACATAATGGTAAAAAGAGTAGTTACATTTATTACGTAATTTACCTCGAAATTTTATACGGCAGAAAGTAATAGTCACAGCTTTCAGAGAATTTCAACTAATTCCAGCGAAAATGTTTACAAATAAGCTAGTAAAACTGGTTTCTTCTTTTAAACATACATACTGTGAATAACTACAAAAATACATAAAAGACAAATTAAATAGATTTACATATCTTTACATTACGATTAGAAAAGTCAGTAGGAAACTAACGTATCTAAAATGTTATAAAATCACGGCTATTATATCCCTTTTATAGAGGAAAGTTAAGAAAGTCATGTCAATGAGCCGCAAGTCGAGAGAACTCATGAAGTCATTACTTAGTAAAATTAACGTAATTTCTTTTTGAACCACTTTAGAAATTAAAATTCCATTTTGTGATGTTAAATAATGACTGCTTCTCTATACGATAAGTAATGAGGAGACAATGTATGCGGGATGACTTAAGGAAAAGTGACGTTGTTTCGTATCAGAGTATATGGCACGTGCCACGTCGTACGTCTTTTGTGTACCTGGCGAGTACAGCAGCGTACAGAACGAAGAAACATTATAATGGCGATATACAATAAAATACACACACAATATTAAAATTGGTGAACTTTTGCCGAACGTGATTTATCAGCCTGAAGATAAACTACAACTGAATCAATTGTGCCGCTCCTAACAATTACAAAATGACTAACTATCCCGATATCTGTAACTTGCGGGTGTTAGAGGATGTGTTGGGAGTAATGAAGTGAACTTGTGGGCTGGAAAACCACTAGTTTTTAAAGATATTTTCTTTACTATGGATATTAACTTATATACTGTAGGAAAACACAGTGTAATTGCTTCCACAATGAGTTGGAAAGCATGAATGTTATAAGGAAAATGTCTCGTGCATGACGCATGAAGCAGTACAAGTAAGGAAAGTTCAAATATACAGGATGCATAAGAAAACTGGAGCCATAAAGAGAATTTATTTTTAATCCGTTAGAAAACTACTAGTTACAATCTTAATACCACGTGAAAAAAAAAGTTAATTATACAGCCATTTTCATTAAATGTGATAATTAATTTTTACACATCAAGAAGAGAAAAGGAAATGGTTGGGTCACTGGCTGAGAAGAAACTATCTGCTGAAGGATAGACTGGAAGGAATGGTGAATGGGAGAAGAGTTCGGGGCAGAAGAAGATATCAGATGATGGACGACATTAAGATATATGGATCATATGCGGAGACAAAGAGGAAGGCAGACAATAGAAAAAAATGGGAGAATACTGGATTTGCAGTGAAAGACCTGCTCTTGGGCAGGAAACTATGAAAGAATGAATTAACCATTTTTTGCAAGGCCGATGTTAAAATATGCTATATTAGAATACATCTACAAAATGTGACGCAGTTATTTGAAAGTGCAAACATTTACGTTTATCTGCACAATAAAATGCATAGAAAAGATGAGACGTTTGAGATTCACACAGGTAGGAAGAACGGTCCCCTCCACCGAAAGAAAAACAAATACATGAATTTTCTAACCCTGCTCATCACTTGACTTCCTCCAGTTCTGTATTCTTGTAATTTTATTTATACTCTTAGTTATCACGGTAAGCACAACTTTTATTCATTTATTTTGTCTTTTTCATTCGTATGCATCTCTTTGCAGTTTGCAGATATTTATTTTCTCTGCTTTAATTGGATTAATAATGTTATATAGCCTCCTGAGTCTTGAGAGAATAGTATACTAAACCATATTTCGTACATGATTATGATATAAGATGTATTTGCAGGGATCCGAAGTACAGTATATTATATACCTGCATTTGTGCTCTAACTGTAACCTGCAGAATTTTTTCAGCATTTTTCTCATTTCAGTGACCTTTTTTTTTGAAGTGTAGAATTATATCGAACTCTAAAAATAAAACAACAAATATCTTAGTACTCAGGAGGGTAAGTCTGAAAGTTAAACAATTATAATTTACTGTTGAGATAATTTGATCCAAAAGAATGATTAACATAATGAAGGAAAATTGATATATTAAATATAGAAATCATGTTCTACAAAAGTAATAATTGAAGAAAGAACATATTCTAGAGTCGAAAAGCAGTCTTTCTGCCGATCGGATTTTGAAAATAGTCAATATTTGACAGCCCCTTCACACTATGTATACTAGAATACGCTATTTTTACTATTTACAACTATCACAAAGAATGTATGCTTAAATTGATCAAACAAATATACAATATTATACACTATTTACAAAATAAGTAGACTGTATTATTATTAAATAACGTATCTTGCAATAAAATACACAACACTGTACATTTAATATGTAAATAATGTGTGATACACTAGAAGAGAAACCAAACTAAAATTCTATAAGGTTATGGCTGTGCCTATATTGCTGTATGGTAGTGAATTTTGGACTTTAACCAAGAAAGAAGAAAAAACTATAGAAGCAGCTGAAATGAGGTTTTTACGTAGTGTAGCTGGTTGCACACTTTTGGATAAAAGAAAAAGTGAAGATATCAGGAATGAATGAAATATTTTTAAACTGATGGATAAAATAGAGCAATATAGGAACAATTGGAAGAAGCATGTTCAGAGTATGAAACCAGGCCGAATACCAAAAATCATTTTAGATTATAATCCAGAGGGTAGAAGAAGTGTTGGTAGGCCAAAGAAGAGATGGATACAACTTTTTAATGGAAATCTATGAGACCGGAACGAGCCTAAATGGCTTAAGCCGTGAAATGTTGATGATGATGATGATGATGATGAATAATGTGTGATCAATGTAGGTATACATTCCTTATGATAGCTTAAATAGTAAAAAATAGCGTATTTTAGTGTACATAGTGTAAATAATTTAAATTCTAAATATTAGTGTAATTCTTAAAGCGGTCCCCAACTCGATCAAATGAAGAGTCCTCTGCAAGAATGATGGATGTCACTTTCTTGTCGAAAATGAACCAAGATTGTTAATGCATAGCTTAAGACATATAGAATGTACATAGAGAGTTATATGGCATTATCACTGATAGTCATTGTCCAGTAATGATCGGAAAATCACAGTTAAGCTTTGAGCGCTAAGCATTTCAAACTTTCAATTAATTCTCCTGAAAAATGTATTCAAATGACATCCATCATTCTTGCAGTGGACTCTTCAAATAGAAGTGGCATGAGCAGCTAGTCAAGAACTTCGCTTGCATATGCAAGCGCTTCGTCTACTTAAAAACTTCAGTAATACTTAACCTTGTAGCCTCGTGGGACGAAGTATGGTCCCTACTCATAATCAGACAGTGGATGCGGGATGACTTATCGTTGAATGTAGGTGCACATTTACTATATGTTACATTTTTTTCATTCAGACCATTGGCTCAACAGGTTTTAAACCTAAACAGATGACGCCAACATGCTACTGTATCTCCGTACAGTCAGAAGAGAAGAAAAATAACGTACTGTAGTACATACCTTGCAAGTTCCGTCCTCGTTATCATTGATGCAATTAGGCCTACCAGCGTTGCAGTAAACGACGATATATTCTAGTAAGTTGTCGAAGCTGAATCGTCTTCGCCTATCGCTTAAACAGTTTTTGTATCGAGAGAATTTCTGAAGAAAAACTCTAAAATGGGGATCACTCAATTTCTTTAGAGGAAAATTTGCACTGAGCATCATGTTGCACGTGTCGTTTAGCCCCGCACAACTAAGTGATGATGATGACGACGACGATGATGATGATGATGATGATGTAGACGGTTCCTCAGATTTCATTTCAACGCATTTCCTGTGCGATGTACTGTTGCAATATTTCTCTATAGCCTGAGTTGTTCTGGTTTTTATTTCAATTTTACATACATTACACACGATATTGTCTTCGTTAATACATAAAATTGTCACTCTCATACTTCTTAATTGCATTTCGTATCTCTGAGCGAATTTAACGTTTTGCCATTATGAATGGATCAGCACAACATACTCAACGCATACTAAATACTTGAGCAGGATAACACAACTGCACACAATGCGTTGCAATGTTACTATGAACGGACCGGGGTTCCTTCATTTTGTACGCTGCTGTAGTCGCCAGGTACACAAAAGACGGACGACGCGGTACGTGCCATATAGGCCTACTCCGATACGAAACAACTTCAGTTTTCCTTAAGTCATCCCGCATATACTGTCTGGTTATGACAATTCATTATGTACTCAAATAATAAAGTAAACTTCGGTTTCCTGGATTACACACGAAGTAATTCTTTATAATCCCAAAGTAAAGTACGATATTTATGACCTGTATGCTTACGCTTAAGTAGATGCATTTCATTAATTTTGTAGACATTTTATATAAAATGGCTATTCGTGCATTGCAAAGATTTGCAATATTATTTATATAAAACAAAATGTGCATCGAAAACACAATATTGGAACAAGCCAGCTCATTAAAATATGTAATTTCTAATGCAGGGCTATCATAATAATAAAGAACAAGAAATTCTGATTGAAATTCAGAATTACAACAGAGCACTACGAATAAACAATCAAACGTTCAATTCTACGAAAGTACAAAGGAACGCCAGAATGAAAGCTTATCAAATTACGGGGAAGACTCGTAGTGAACCATGGTCAATCAGGAAACAGGATACACAGCGACTCACTTCAGTAGAGATGATATCTCTTAGAAAAACCGCGGGCTAAACATTGCTAGACCGGAAGAGAAATTCAGATAGATATTGTACAGAGTGATTTATATAGAACTGACACATTTCTTTCATTAATTGTTTCAAAACGAATTGTGCTAGCGACAACTTATTATACCTAAAATGTAGAGGAATTTTGGGAGATTATTTACCTCTATAGCAAATGTTGAAAATGTCCTCCATCCTGCATAAGGCACAACTCAACACGTCGTTCCATGTTACTGGCCACTCGTTGGAGGACTCTGTTGTCAATAGCTTGAATCTCCTGTGTGATGTTGTGCTTCAGATCGTCCAGTGTCTGGGGACGTGTGGCGTAAACCCTGTCCTTTAAGTAACCCCATAGAAAGAAGTCCGGCGTTGTCAAATCCGGAGATCTCGGTGGCCACAGGTTCCTGGAAATTCTTCGGTCGTCAAAGAAACTTGCAATTAGTTCCATGGATTCATTTGATGTATGGCATGTAGCGCCATCTTGCTGAAAATATCCTTGACTCAGCTCTACATCGTCCAGTTGCTCAACAAACTCCATGAAAATCAGTCGGTACTCTGCAGTGTTCACAGTCTGATGCTTGCCCTCTTCACTCACCAGAGATCCAGTTGTTTCCAATTTGTTTACCAGTCCCAGTATTGTGTTTCTTTCGGGAGGATTGCGAACACCAAATACTCTCTGGTATGCCCTTTGAGTAGCTGTAATTGAATTCGTAATCCAGTATTGCTTCACAAGGAAGAGTCGTTGATTTAATGTGTACTGCATTTTCACGTTGACACAAAATTTCGAAAACAGCTGCCAACAATAGGAATAAAACATAAACATCTGCGCATCTAGTGCTGCCAACAATAGGAATAAAACATAAACATCTGCGCATCTAGTGACAAGGAATCGAAACTCCAGAACATTCTGCTTAATTTGGTGCTAAAATTGGGTCATTGAATGAATTTCCAACGGAATAATTAAAGAAAGAAATGTGTCAGTTCTATATAAATCACTCTGTAGAATAACTCAAAACTACTCAACTAACAGACTACACTAATCAGTACAGAAGGACTTTTGTTATACTCTATCAACTGTAAGTAAAGACCAATATTTGCCTACCGGTATTATCTAGAAAATCTCCGTTACACCCCCAGGGAAAAAATATCTCTTGGCATGACTATTGAAAAGGTTTGGAAGACCGTAGCATTCCACTAGTGATTAGATCGAAAATTAGAAATAAATATTATTATTATTATTATTACTATTATTATTATTATTATTATTATTATTATTATTATTTCTCTAGTTCAAAATGTGTGACAAAATTCTTGAAGATAGTAGTTCACAACGAGATTTTAAGTTAATCATTCAACACTTTTATTCAGACTGACGGAAAACAATTTTATCAACAGTAATCTCACTAGAGGTTTTGATTTATCTAGAGAAAATTAAAACTCGAGTGGGATTTAATTGACTATTACACGATTAGAAGAAAGTATATAAAGATTAGAAGTAAGAAAGTACTCCAATACAATAAAATATTGACTTACGAAAAAACTGGACTGTCTTCAAATGTATTATTGTACCATTGTATTCCGATAGATGACAATAGTGTGTTATGATTAGCTGTTTTCTTATCAGTTGTGCCAACTATGGAATCTTCATTGAACTCTGTGGACGGTTACTAGTCAAGAAGGCTTTGTTGATTCAGTTTCATTTTTATTAAAAAAGTTGCATTCCACTTCATTTATCCGGATCCCAGTAATCAACGTCACTTGACAGATGATTTTCAATAAATCTTAGTATTAAACAATCTCTCATACGTGACTATTCATAATATCATATAGCAGAAGCTATAACATTGTCTATTACAAACAAGTGTTAGAAAAGTTTTAATTAGGGATGATGAAATAAACAAGAAAATTTTAATTAACGATGTTGAAATAAAAAATAAACATTAATAATTTTAAAAGGAACATATTGAATGTACAATTTTCAAATTTGAATGTTTTAGTGGTTGGTGGATCAGTTGATGTTATATTAGACGTGTGCGTAAAGGAAGTGGAACTCGTTTATGTACGTGGTATATTCCTCAACTTATTCAGGATTTTCGAATGGTGCTTTTCATTTATTTGTAAATAGAATTTCAGGGAAGATGTATATCTATGACCAGTGGTGTTTATTAATTCTTGTTCTTGAATGCCAATGCGAGTCATATTTGAAAGTGCTGTGTATCGACTGGAGTGATTTGTAATTTTCTGTTTTTTTTTTTTTTTTTTGACGTCCAGACCAGTGCAGTTTGAAATGTTGGCAAACAAAGAAACAAATGCTGGGTAGTGATAAAAATGAACAAATGCTAGGGACGCGGTAAAATTAAACAAATGCTAGGGACGCGATAAAATTGTGCGATAACCAGCCATGATTGGTTGAAAGACGTCCTTTCGTACCGTTTTATTGGTCAAAAGTAATGTGACGTAGTAAAAGTGTAATAGTCTATATAAATTTATTCGCCCATAACAAAGGATATTTAAAACTACCGATCACTACCAGGCTGAGAAAGAGGGCCTATGTGCATAGCCTTGAACGTTAGAGCGATACTGAAAGCTTATAGCTAATGGAGACACAATGAAATGTAAAAGCAATTATTTACGCTTTACGTTTTCTGAAGACTCGCTCAGTCCATGTGAAAATTTTTAAGATTTATACATACATACATACATACATACATACATACATACATACATACATACATACATACATACATACATACATACATACATACATACATACATACATACATACAGAGCGTGGACAAATTATTAGCAAAATTGAAGATTTTTATTATATATTTTTACAAAATATGATTTTTCAATTTGGACTACAGTTGACATTTTTGTGTATTTCCAAATAATTAGCCAAATTGAAGATTCGTATTGCATATTTTTCAAAATTTAACTCCTCAATTTGGACTACATTGGATATTTTTGCATATTGACAAATTATTAGCAAAACTGAAGGTTTTTATTGTATATTTTTAGAAAATTCGATTCTTCAATTTGGACTACAGTTGACATTTTGGATATTTCCAAATTATTAGCAAAACTGAAGATTTTTGTTTTATATTTTTACAAAATTTGACTCTTCAATCCAGTTGAAAGTTTTGCTAGTTTACAAATTATTAACAAAATTGAAGACTTTTATTATATATTTTTACAAAACTTGACTCTTCAATTTAAACTACAGTTGACATTTTTGCATATTTCTGTCTACTGTTATGATGGAAATATGCAAAATTGTCAACTGTAGTTTAAATTGAAAAGTCAAATTTTGTAAACAGAATTATCATAAAAATCGTCAATTTTGTTAATAATTTGTCCACGTCTGTATATATATATATATATATATATATATATATATATATGTATATGATTATGTTTGAGACCTCATGGCATGGTACGGGGATACCTTTACCTTTACCTTTTAACTTTTACTATTATTTCTATCATCAGCACGAGCATATATATGCTCATTTCGGGTATCTATTAATATGTATTCATTTCAAATGTAAATTGTAAATAAATTTGAATTTGAATTTGAATGTTCATAATTTCCATTTAGTTTAATAATAAAAACTTAATTTTAAGAAAAGTCGTCCAATGCTTTTGTAGAAATCCGGTAGAGAAACAGACAGATAGAATATCGAAAACCAATAATAGTTTGATTTTTGTGCCTAGAATGCTGTAAACATACATATCCGTGAAAATCTTGAAATCAATTTATTGTTGCATCACAATTTATATTTTGTTTGTACCTCATAAAATGGGAAAGTAAACTGTAAAACCTGTAGCCTTACATGTACCGTACGTAATTGAGCAGAAATATGTGAGCAACCATTCTTCTTGTGTTTGCTAGAATGGATATTCACTTTCAAGAACAAGACTGATGAGGCCGACAGATGTGAAAACGTTGGCGCGGTTATGTCTACTCAATTGGCAGAAACACGCTTACTAATTACCCTAGTTAATGGTATCGGCTTTCACCCCTGTAATTGGTTTCCAATCAGTGCAACTACACAAGGTGGTCCACCACACAACCCCTCGATCCTCACAAGACACAGGAGTTTCCTTACTTGTCCTCGATATTCAAGTTCTCCAGCTGTCAATGAGAACATTTTAGGGTGAGTTAATGTTGCATTAAACCTTCGTCGTAATTGGGCCCAAAATGTTATATACCTCCAGAATCTGTACTAGTAATAAATCTGTAGCCGAAATTTTTCTGGAATTTTCGATTTTCCAAAAATAATTGGTCCTAACATATATAATTAACCACCCTGAAGCCGAAAATCGCATTTTTGAAATTTTTGTTTGTATGTCTGTCTGTCTGTATGATTGTTACCTTTTCACGCGATAATGGCTGAACCGATTTATATGAAAATTGGAATATAAATTAAGTTCGTTGTAACTTAGATTTTAGGCTATATGGCATTCAAAATACTTTATTTAAAAGGGCGGTTATAAGGGGGTCTGAATTAAATAAATCGACATATCTCGCTTATTATTGATTTTTGTGAAAAATGTTACATAATAAAAGTTTCTTTAAAATGATTTCCGATAAATTTTATTCTTTACAAAATTTTGATAGGACTGATATTTAATGAGATAAATGAGTTTTAAAATTAAAATAACGCCATCTAAGACAGTGCAATGAATTAAGAACAAATGACTTCGTCTATAAGGGGCCTTGGACAACAACAATCGAAACAGGGGCCTTGGACATCAACAATCGAAAGCTATTAAACATAGCCTACAGAGAATGTTTCTGTGTTTGTATGAAGTAGTATCAGAAGCTAAATTAACCGATTTGTATAATTAATTATTATTTCACCATTGGAAAGTGTAGTTTCTCTAGAGGGACATATTGCTATAATGTTATTACAGTAACGTCTGAGTAAATCGAGGACAGCTTCTTATGCACAGAAAATTTGATAGGCTATTTTGTACATTCGTTTACTATATTTCTTAAAATAATATTTATGTGCACTCATTTTAATCTCAGAGAATTAACGAACAACGAGAGTGTATTGATTTAGTATGCAATAATAGTACGTTAGCTTAGCAATCCAGTATTTTATAATTCAAATTTTAACTATGCTCAATTAAATCGTGTTAAAATACATAATATATATATATGTAATACATGCAATGCAAAAAAAAATTGGGTAATGAGCGAAGCAGATTATCTTGCGCTGTTGTAAAAGTTGTTCCCTGGATCAAACGTCCTATTTTAATTATGAAATTACTTTATATTTATTTCTAACAGGTGCAGCGGAGCGCACGGGTACGGCTAGTAATTAAATATATACGTAAGTAGTAGAAAAGTTCTCGAAATAAGGAAAGAAGAAGATATTATAACTACACACATACAGTGATGCCTATTATTTCAACAAAAATATCATTCTTGAGATAGAAAATTTTCATAAAATGCGATAAAAATAAAAAATATATCCGTTGCGCGACATCCCATGTAGGTCCAATGCCTACCAGCCGATTGCTAGCCCCATGTCTGCATGCCTCACCAATTCGATGATTGTGTGTGGTTAGATGGAAATAATGAACATGAAATATAACTTTCAGCAATCAATATGCATTCGTCTTCATTACGAAAACAAAGATATAGCCTACATTCCTCCAGCCGTTGTTGCTGGCATGTGAAACCAGTTTCAGTTACCCACTGTAGCTTGCCAAATTTATCACGGTTTCTGGTGAGCACCGGTCCCATACTCCGGCCGAAATTTCGTGAGATAATAAAGGACTATGGCCCCCAAGATCTCCAGATCTTACCAGACCATATTACTTTTTGTGGGGACACTCAAAACAAATTGTACACAAAAACAATCCACACATCTTGGAAGAGGTGAAGATGAACATTACTGTTGCCATCCAGAGTATAGACATCGCAGTGTTCCATAAAGTTGCAAGGAACATAGTGAAACTGAGGGACATCATTTCTACCATGCTGTAGCTGTATGTGGCGGGTCCTCTTTTAAATTGAATGCTCTGCATTAAACAAAAATAGCTGCTGATATTGACTGTAAGGGTGTGAAAACTTACAATAGAAATAACGGCTTGGACTTGGAAAGAGTAGATAAGTTGCCAACCTCCGTAAATTCCAAACCTGTCACGTGGCATGCGTGATAAGATCCAGTCAACGCTTTACACGAATTGAGTGAGCACTATCCTAGATCATATGTGTAACAGATAACTCATCGCTATGTTAAAATCGGCAGCACTTTGAAGAGAACAACCGCCAGGATCGCCACCCGTCCGCTGTGAACGAACACGAGGTGACAGTACAGTCGCTAATGCAATTCAAATGGGAATTATGACGTGACTCCTTATGTAACAACTAGATGGCAGCGTAGTAAACCTGACAAAAGTTGTTAACGTCAAAGCCTATAAGGCCGACCTATCTGTTACATATATGATCTAGGGCACTATCTACTGAGCTGGTGGATATTCGTTTTTCGATAATATTTCATTCAAGTTTCAGGTTTACAACATTTCTGTCACGAAGAGCAGCCAACTTTTTGTTCTTGCCTATTTACTGTGGAAATTTAATGATATGCGCAATTTGGTAGAAGGTTTCGACTTGTGTTTATTATTATTTTTTTACTTGGTTATTTAACGACTTGTATTAACTATGAGGTTATTTAGGGTCGATGAAATTGGTGATAGCGAGATGGTGTTTGGCAAGATGAGGCCGGAGATTCGCCATAGATTATCTGAAATTTGCCTTACGGATGGGAAAAACCTCGGAAAATAACCTACCAGGTAATCAGCTCAAGCGGGAATCGAACCCGCGCCCGAGCGCAACTCTGGAGCGGCAGGCAAGCGCCTTGGCCGACTGAGCTACACCGGTGGCTACTTGTGCTTAATAGCAGTTCATTTATAAGTGCTGAAGGAGATGAAATAAAGTTGACGATTAAATATCAGAAATTAAATTTAACTTTTATTAATTTGTACAAATCAGTTTGTTTCTTCAATGGAATACGTGAAATTCAAGAGAAATGTTCATAAGTACAGTGTCTTCCGTATATGATGCTACGAGAAATACTGAAACATTGTCTCCCACAATGTGCCTGTCATACCCACCGAAATTCAAAGGCATTTGTCGGGCGTTGCATGTGTACAGTTAACCCCAATCTATTGCGAGCTACTGAAGGAATTACTCCTTCGTGCTTAATGTAGTGTTTTTTTTTTAATTGTTTGAAAATACTGAAAGGATTACCGATTCGTAGTACTTTAGTGCAAACTATTGAGTTTCTTCTAATTGTTTGAGAACAATGAAGGGATTACTCATTCGTACGTAATATAGTTCGTAATTGTTTGATGATGGCGAGATTTTGTAGTTGTAAGTTATGCAAAAAGTGGAAGAAAATATCCGACAAGTCTTGTGGAATATTAGCAAGAATATATTAGTGGAATATTTCAGAACAATCTTCGAGTTGTCAAATTTTACTGAAGGGGAGAGGATGGTATTTTTTGGTGAAAAATGAATAAATTAAAAAAAAATCTTTAAAATACCCTTTGATGTGTGTGGAATGCATAACATAACATTTTGTGGGTATTGTGCCCTTATCGGTCCCCATTTTTAAACTTCCTGCGTTAAGGATTTTTAAATCACTCACCCACTTTTATTGTTGTTTCCGGTAAATTAAATTTAAAAAAAAAATCTTTAAAATACTTTTGATATTTGTGGAATGCATTGCATAACATTTTGTAGGTATTTGTGCCCTTATCGGATGTTGAGACGTCATTTTTAAACTTCCTGCGCTATGGATTTTTAAAATCACACGCCCGCTTTTATCGGTTTCCAGTAACTTCATTTTTTTTGCTACATTTCCAGACAAAAATGGATATAATTTCTGAACTATTAAAGATATATGCATGAAACTTAGAACACACATTCTTTAGACTATTAGGAAACTTTTCTCTGTAACAGAATTTTGTTAATTGATTTAATTTAAAAAATACGTCCGTTTGTTTGCAAGAAAGGAAATCAGAAAATTGTTATTAAATTTTAATTGTTTATTTTACAAACGTAGGGACTAACATCAAAATTCTGCTACAGACAGTTTGTAGAACATGCTTTTGCAAATACATTGCTAAAACCTGTTTGAATCTATCTTTAAAAACGGTTTAGATATATCGGTTTTAGTACAAACATGCATTGGGTATATCTTTTTCAAATTTGGGCCCCCGAATAATTTTTTTTTAATATTTATATTTGGTTGAGTTGCCACAGCTATGAGCTCTCTACAAACAAAAAATTAATATTTTACACCAAATAGGAAAAATAGTTTTAAAAAATACCCTCCTCTCTCCTGAAGGAAAAGGAGGATACTGAACATCACTTGTGACACAGGTAAGATGGATCACACTAGTATACATATTTAAATCGTTTATAAACATTTTCCCATCTAAATAGGCTTTAGAAACTAGTGTTACTACCGTAGAAACGGTGCCCGATTTCGCGGTAACTGTGTGAGCTCCATAACACAAAATGCAGCTGAGCTTGTCTTGTGAGCTAAGCGTCATAAATTGAAGGAAAGTATACGTGTCTTTATACTATTCTTCAACGTCTAACTTGCAAACCAAATGGAACACCTATAGCGTAAGCCAGACACATCCTTCTCTTATCCTTTCATATTTTCTCTTGACTCGCATGTAATAAATTTGGACAAGTTAGCATATATCGCTTGTTCATATGCAGATTGTCTGACAGACAGACGACATATCTGTGTAACACACGTTTTTCTGTTTGAAAGCATGATTAAAACTGCATTTGCGCTAAAATCTCTAGATGGATTTTTTGCAGCGTCATAATAGTCTACATTGTCTTTACATTCTTATAACGAAACAGTAACAAGAACTTTTATAAATTAGGTTATGTTTCTTAATGGAATGGAACAGAGATCCTAATGAAGGATTAACTGAATTGGAAGTAATGAAATAACAAGATATGCAAATATTAGGATGAGTTCACAGCAGCAAGACATTTTTAATTAATACGATATTTAAAAACAGTAATAATCTAGAAAACTCTTACTGAGAAACGTGAACATACTTTTCAAATATTTAAGGACATTACCATTCATAGTCACGTTTTATATTGTACAGTACCTTCCCCTAAAACTGCTGTTAATACTTGGAGAACAATTATTACATTACTCTAATGTTATAATATGTAGCCAACTGTATGCCAATTTTTACTGCATTTGCTCGCGTACTTTGCCACTAAAGGGAAACTAAAAGGTGGAGCTTAAACTGAGAGGATTCAATCCAGAATCGGAATTGGAATCCGGTGTGGCTTAGTGGATAGAGCGTCAGCACATAGAGCTGAAAACTCGGGTTCGAATCTCGGTGCCGGAGAGAATTTTTCTCCGCTCCACCGATCCTTCATCATATTTATTATTAATGTAATAAAAATTACATAAACATATCTGTACTATTTGTGCTAATAAACGAGGTGTACGCTCAATTCTGAGAGCCACTGTATGTCGAGTCACGAAAACCTTGCGCACTAATATAAAAGAGAGCAATGATATAATTACAGTAATAATGGTATGAACATTATCTAAATTGGAACACTCAAGTAACACACATTTGCAAAACAATATTTTCTCGACTTCACTCCTTGTTTCATATGAAAGAATTTCTGCTACTTAGTCTAAAAACGAATCTTATTCAGACGCTTGTAATGCCCCGTTTTGATTATTGCGATTCCTTGCTAACTAATGTAAGTTCACTCTTAGCTGAGAGACTACAATGTGTGCACACGATTCATCTGCAATACTCGTAAATTTGACCATATAACACCTTCCCTCCAGTTACTTTCATGGGTGCGTTTGTAGAAACGAAGAACAATACATTCACTGTCTCTTTTGTTTAGAATCATGCATACTTGTACTCCGAATTATCTGTTATCGCGCTTTCAATTTCTTACAACTCTTCGAAATCGACATCAAGCACTTCTTTCTATCCCTCATCATAGAACTCATCTTCCTATACTGTAGAAATACCTCGCCTCTGGAATTCGTTACCTAGTGACGTCAGGGACTGCCGGACTTTATCACAATTCAAAATTAAATTGCAAAATTTTGTCTTAGTTAATGTTTTTTTAAGTATTGCTAGAAGTATTGATGTGTTTTTTTCTCTTTTTCTTTTTTAATCTAGATTAAAATTGCAACTTTATTGTTTATTGATTAAAGTTCTCGTTAACACTTTGTTAAAAACATAAAATTTACTCTGTCACACGTTAAAAGTGTTAAAATTGTTAAAAAGGTATTTACCTTCGACAGACGGCCCGTTTCGACAAATAACACAACACAGAAATACTTAAATAACCACACTAAACATTCAAATATATATAATTCAACTGGAGTTTACAAATTAAAATGCAATAGTTGCCCACATTTTTACATAGAACAGACAGGAAGATCTTTTCATACAAGGTACAACGAACATATTAAAGCTATAACCAAACCTTACATTACATCAAATTATGCAGATCACATTATCGACAATAATCATGACTACAATAATATAGAAACAGATATGGAAATTTTACACATCACACCAAAAAGTTCACAATTAAACATCCTAGAACAGTACGAAATATATAAGAATACAATAGCATACCCACAATATATACTTAACACGCCATTGCAGTTCAATACGCACACATTATTCGACGTCATAGTACGTCATAGCATACAGACAACCAACCCCCACCATAGGAGCAACACACCCCCACCCCTACCATCGACAACTGCACATCGCAGAGCCAAAATCAGCAGTGGTTCAAGAGACACTGAAGACGACGACAAATAGCGTCGAAACGGGCCGTCTGTCGAAGGTAAATACATTTTTAACAATTTTAACACTTTTAACGTGTGACAGAGTAAATTTTATGTTTTTATTGTTTATGTTAGTAAATTAGTTAGGATACAATTAATTATGATACTTAATCACTCATTTAAAGTTTGTGTGACTGCAACCTGTGTATATTTTTGTGCGGCTTTACTTTGTTTATAGTCTCTCTCTCTCTCTCTCTCTCTCTCTATTTCTTGTGTAGCTTTACTTTGTATAATGTATTTTTTTCTGTTTATTTCTATTATTGTTATTTGTATTCCTGGTGTTGTGGAAGAGAATGCCTGATGGCCTTAACTATACCAGAATGAATGAATAAATAAATAAATAAATAAATAAATAAATAAATAAATAAATAAATAAATAAATAAATAAATAAATAAATAAATAAATAAATAAATAAATAAATTATCCATCGTTATACTTTCCAACTCACACTTTTATATTTCGCGTACCAAATTCACTGTGTAGCCTATATCACCTTAAACTTGAAGGATGAGCAGCTAATAGACCGTACATCGTGTCTAAATTTATTTCTTCAAGTTCTCTGTTACGTCATGATTATCTCGTTGTGACGAGGAAGTTGGCGGAAACATGCGGCCAGCTCGAGATAACGAACTCCGCATCTGCGCTGTTCTCCTCGTCTTGCGGTGCCTGAGGTCTTTCGAGATATGAGCAAATTGAATGTCGATGTCTGTTCTGATTTTTGTTTGTATTTACGCTGACGCTATATTTACAGAGGCCCTGGAGAGATAATTAATGGACAACTCTGTGTGTTACACAACAGCTGAGCACAATGAAGTCACTGTTGTGTCCAGCGTCGACGAAGGTCGCCCGGTTGAATCCTCTCAGGGTCAGATTTGTGCATCTATACGATATATACATAGCATTTCTATTCGAAATAAGTTGTAATTGAATCTGATACGTTGTGGAAACATACTACTTTGTTGACTCTTATATTGAGGAAGTCAAGAATATATTCTGAAACATCTATGCGACAGATGTAAACCGTAAGAGTACAATTTCCACCTAAGATATTCATATTTTATCCACTACTGATGTGATATGTCACATTACAATCCTGTGGGCTCGAGTTTGGTCCCCGGCGTACCTCGATTTATAACCTGTGTTGGACAAGACAAACCCTGGTCCAGCTAGCTAACACTGGGGTTTTCTCCTGGAGCTCCGGTTTCGCCTGTAGCATCCCAATAAATCGAGAGTGTAGCGTAGATCAGCCTCCTATGGCGCAACCTGGGCAACGACTCGGTCGGTAAATTGGTCTAGAGAACTGCCTTCATATGGGTGGATGACGAACAGTCAAATACCCGTTTTTATTTAAAAAAAAACTAACATGGTGTTATGTGTTGTTTTAGATGAAAACCTGATTATTTGCTAACCCATGTCTTCTCTCAGGAATTACGGGTATAAATCCAGTTAGGAATGTCCTACTACAGGACAGGACGAGTCAAACCTAACCGACTGGCACTCCTGCCATCTCTCGGCAAGCAGATCGCCAGCTCTAGTGGATAACATTCTTATCGTCTCATGGCACTACAGTCTGGCAAGAGACCTTTCTTGTGACTAGTGAATTATTTATTTAAAACATACATGGGCACAATTTTCGGTTACGTGAGGCACTCGATTTGAAATAGTTTGTTTACTAGGAGAGGAGACTGCAGGGTAGGATGGGAAATATAAACTGCTGTGACCTGCGTCACCTTATCGTAATCGCTAAGGCGGTCAGTGGCGAATTATTAGGAGAGCGCTTGGTTAACGTGAGAGACTCGAAAACTTTTATTCAATTGGCAAATTAATTCGGCAGCTTTAATCATAAACCTCTTTACTATTTTTCCATCATTGAATTGATTTAAATCACAGGCGAGAAATTTCGTAACTAGCCAATAATATTCCATCACGTTGTCTACGTTTATTTTCTTGAATATTCTGGCGTTTATCAAGATTACTAATAGATTTGCACGTTCTCGACCTAAAATAATTTCAGAAAATCATATTTCGTTTTCTACGCACATTTCATATTTTTTATAAATTACTTTTGGAAATAATACGTACAAGCAACATTTAATTCCTCGTACCTTTTAATGCAGCGTGTTTAAGTTATAATGTCGTATTTAGTATACTATGCAAATGTTAAGATCATAAATTTTCTTCAGAATAGTACGAAAAATAACATTTAATTTGTCTTACCTTCTAATTCAGCATGTTCTTTATGACATAAGGAGTAATGTCGTTGTATATTAAATTTATTAATGCCTAATAGGGTTCTCGAGCATAACATTCATCGTAGACCTATGTTCTCCCCTTCTAAACAGCAAACAAACTCTTCCTCCCATTTCTCAAGAAATAATCGTTTTCTAACGCGTACACACTGCTTTGATAATGCAATTATGCCACCATTGATATTGCTTATGAAACTGATATAGAGCCTGCCCACGCCTAGGAGCTGCGTGACGGAGGAACGGGGTCTGTAAAGATGATGTCACTCAGAGCGATAAGCTCTGTGAAGGTCAGTGAGGTATTATTTCTCAAGTGAGGCACGATGCCCAACTATAATTTAAAACATTGAGAGGAAGTCATATGAATTTCAGAACAGTTGCCCAAAATTGCTTCCATTACGTTCTGTACACAAAGTGTAGCGATATACGAAGTTATGGGACAGTCTGTGAAGCTCATCCACACTAATACGTCTCTACAAAGTTTCACTTATCGAGAACAGAAGCTGTTTCTAGTCATTTATTAGATACCGGTAATTTAACTAACTACACAGTGTTTCGTTTGTTGCGTAGTCTTTGGAAAGCGCTGTCGAGTCGAAACTTACGTAAACACAATTCGTACGACTTCTTCTTCAGTAGATATGTTTTAACGAGGAAAATGCGTCTGTGTACTGTGTATCTAACTATATTTAAAAGTATGTACAGTACGTCTGAACAAAGTTAAGACAACAGACTAGCTGAGACAACAATGTAAGATGCCAGCGTAGTGCAAAACTGGTATAAGGAAAACCCATGCATTATGTCCTGGGCCGACCTTAAGCCTATGTTTCCGCCATTCATACCAATCTGGCAATTAGTATGTAGTTTTCCCCTATTTCATGTATAAAGTGTAAGTTACTAGAACTTCATATATCGCTGCAACACTAATTAGAACGTCAGTTAAAGCAAAACTCTATAGATGCTCGAAAAATTATTTGAAATATGTGTAAGGTCAAATAAAATAGTTTTAAGCATAGTATTTCAGACAATTTACTTTTATTAGGGTTTGCCGGCAGAAGTGGAATGCTATTATTTTGTCGCCTAGCGGTAAATCGAGGAGGCGGAGCTATTTGCTCTCCCTCCCTCCCCAAACTGAAGCTTCACTGTTTAGGATTTCTCACGTAACTGTAAATTACTATTTTGAAAACTACTTATCTATTTCTCCCACCCAACTTGACAGTGAAGTGGCGAATATGAAGTGAAATACTTTTCAAAACAGTATTCATTCACGAGTGACTTCAGACGAGTTTTAAGTAAGATCGTTTTCAATGTTGTGATATTCTAGTTAGTTTCTGTGTGTGAATAATGGATCCAGAAAGTGAAATGATAATGATTCAATAAGTAGTGAATGATATAAAATCTAGAACTAAAGAGAAGAGTCCTCGTATAAGGAAGCGTAAAAGAAAGGAGCATGAACCAACTGTAAAATGTTCTCATGGACTTCAGACTCTTCCTTCAATTTTATTTTTTATTTTAGTAGTTTATTTTACGACGCTTTATCAACATCTTTGGTTATTTAGCGTCTGAATGAGATGAAGGTGTTAATGCCGGTGAAATGAGTCCGGGGTCCAGCACCGAAAGTTACCCAGCATTTGCTCATATTGGGTTGAGGGAAAAAATCTCAACCAGGTAACTTGCCCCGACAGGGAATCGAACCCGGGCCACCTGGTTTCGCGGCCAGACGCGCTGACCGTCTTCCTTCAATCCAAAAGCTAAAGTAAGTAAGCAGAGTAAAGTGGCAGAGTTAACCTTTGATGACATTAGTGTATTTCACAAAAATTTAAGACTTTATGCAAAAGAGTCTTCAGAAAGAAAACGAAGTATGTCAAAATAAAATACAGAATTAGGAAAACAGATGAACAGGTAAAACCTGTTTGTGCGTCAAGTTTCCAAGGCATAACTGGTTTCTTGAAGGACCGATTGTTTCTTCTAGGAAATAGATTCCATTATACAGAACAGTCACCAAGAGAAAATAGAGGAGGAAATACTGCAGATAATAAGCATGAGAATCTTACAATAGCAGTTAAAAATGACATAATGCGAGAGGATCACTATACTAGAACTAGGGAAAAATCTAGTAGGGGATATCTGCCTACAGAATTCTTTATTAATGAAAAGTGGACAAATTTCTGTGAAAAAAGGAACAACTTGGGACTATGAGACTTGCTCACTCTCGAAGTATAAACATATATTTTACAGATATTTCAATCTGTAATTTAAAACTCCCCATACTGATTTCTGCTCAACCTGCAAGGTAGGCTTATTCCAAATAAAGGCAGAGACAGACTTGGCGAAAAAAAAATGAACTCAGGACCCAATATAGCCTAGATTACATAAACCATGTGTAGACAAGTTTTACAAAATTATGAAAGGATGATAATCCAGAAGTAATAAAGATATATTTTGATTTGCAACAAAACCAG